>NC_071111.1:4102500-4180000 GCF_024256425.1 Clarias gariepinus | reverse complement strand
CTCACCGTTCCTCCTGCCCTCACCGTTCCTCCTGCCCCCACCGTTCCTCCTGCCCCCACCGTTCCCCCAGCTCCCACCGTTCCCCCAGCTCCCACCGTTCCCCCAGCTCCCAATGTTCCTCCTGCCCTCACCGTTCCCCCAGCCCTCACCGTTCCCCCAGCCCTCACCGTTCCCCCAGCCCTCACCGTTCCCCCAGCCCTCACCGTTCCCCCAGCCCTGACCGTTCCTCCAGCCCTGACCGTTCCTCCTGCCCTCACCGTTCCCCCAGCCCTCACCGTTCCCCCAGCCCTCACCGTTCCCCCAGCCCTCACCGTTCCCCCAGCCCTCACCGTTCCCCCAGCTCCCACCGTTCCCCCAGCCCTGACCGTTCCCCCAGCCCTCACCGCAGTCCTCCAGCTCTTGGTATTGACTCGAAGATTAAAATATTACTTTTCAAATTCCTTTTGCCTGGTCAGTGTGTGTTGAATGATTAAACTTGGTCAGACTACCAGAGTGTGACTGCGGTGATTAACACACACACACACACACACACACACACACACACACACACACACACACACACACACACACACACACACACTTCGTCCCTGTGCTAGGTTGTATAATTCATCATGTTAATGTATTTCTAGTGTTGCCAGTCTTTGATTAATTCACACACTCATTAAATTCCGGACACACATCAGGAGGATTTCACAGCGCATCTTATCTGTTGTTATAAATAATGCCAGTTTATTATAATAATAATAATAATAATAATAGTTTAATTTGATGAAATCCGTTTTGTTAAGATATTTTCTCCTGTAAAATGCAGATATTTTTCCTTAGCGTACATTGTCGGTGTCTTGGTGTGTGTGTGTGTGTGTGTGTGTGTGTGTGTGTGTGTGTGTGTGTGTGTGGGTGTGTGTGATCAGCCTATCAGTCGGGTCTGTTTGGTGAGTCGTGTCCTGTTTACACAGAGAGAAGTCTCCCGAGCTTAACGCTGACTTAAACACTCGCCTGTGACTGTGTAAACAGGAAGTACAAAGAATGTGAGGTCAGCGTTTTTTCCCTGCTCACTCCTCCCACCGTCTCCGTCTCCGCTTTTGTCTTTATATGGACGTATATAAATCTTATCGGCCGTGTTTAATGTATTGCTTGCTAATTCTTTTGTTCCTGTGGGCGTGGCCTGGATATTAACATAATTTATGGATGATATTTTCTACTTGATGCAGAGTGGAGCTGTAGTGCATCACTGTGATGAGGAGAGTTCACGTCCTCCTAATCGTTCACGTCCTCCTAATCGTTCACGTCCTCCCAATCGTTTGCGTCCTCCCAATCGTTTACGTCCTCCCAATCGTTCGCGTCCTCCCAATCGTTCGCGTCCTCCCAATCGTTCGCGTCCTCCCAATCGTTCGCGTCCTCCCAATCGTTCGCGTCCTCCCAATCGCTCGCGTCCTCCCAATCGCTCGCGTCCTCCCAATCGCTCGCGTCCTCGTAATCGCTCACGTCCTCCCAATCGCTCACGTCCTCGTAATCGCTCACGTCCTCCCAATCGCTCACGTCCTCCTTTGTCCTCCGACCCGAGCCGAGCGATTCGTCAGGAGAAATTCAAACCGTCCACTCGGGTGGATTTGTCGTCGTTTGCATCATCATGTGACCAGTCTCACTTTTCACTTCTGGTTCTGCTCGTCCGTTACTTCACTAAGTTCCTGGATCTTTTGTCCACAAAGTCCATTCATGTTTTCTTCTTGATCGTTTTTTTCAATTTTCCACTATCTCACCTGTCCCCTAGTTGTCTCATCCACTAAGTCCTATGTCTCCTACTTTTTAGTGTTCCTTAGTTACTGAGTTTATTAACTTCCTTGTTCCCTAGATGTCTTTTCCCCTCACTTTCATGGCCTGTAGATTCTAGTGTTTCATAGCCTCATTTTTTCAGTGTTCCCCATGTTCCCTAGTTCCTGATATCCCTTAGTTATCTTGTGCACTGTTTCTCCTGCTTCCTAAATATCTTGTTCCTAATATTCATTAGTTTCGATCTTGACTATTTCCCTTTTATCTAACTTGTATTGTTCAGTAATTTCCTCGTATCCTAGATATCTTATCCACTAATTCACATAATTTACTTCCCCAGTTCCTGGCGCTCCATAGATATGATGGTCACTCATTTCCTTCTTCCCTGGATATCTTATCCACTCGTTCCCTTGTTCCCTAGTTCTAAGCGTTTTCACTAGTTCTTCTGGTCTGGGTCAGTAATGTTCTTATGTCTTCTTCATGATGTTCACTAACTTTCTAGTGTCTCTAGTTTCTAGTATTTCTCGTCCCCTCACCCCTCTTTTCTCATGTGGTTTTCTTGTAACCCATGTGGACGCACTTCCTCGTCCTGTAGTCTCTATTAAAATGTTTTGTTTCCTTTTGTCTGTGGTTTTATTCCTTGAGTTCGAGTGTCCCTTCAGTTTCTCCCTAGTTTGCTTGAGCATCTCAGTTGCCAGTGTTTCCCGGGTCCAGGTTTCCCAGCTCTCCCCTGGACTCCAGTCCTCCCATGGTCCCAGTATTCCCCTGTTTCGAAGTTGTCTTGTCTCCCTTCCTCCCAGTGCTCCCTCTCTTCTCTGCATGACACTCGCCTTCTTCCTCCTTCTCAGGTTTCCTGCCCACAATGTTCCCTCGTTCCCTTATTTCCCCTCTGCCCTAGTTTCATCCTCCTCTGGTTTCTGATGCGCTCTCTCTCTCTCTCTCTCTCTCTCTCTCTCTCTCTCTCTCTCTCTCTCGTATGTCCTTTGTCCCCAAGTCACCTGTTCACAGAGTGTTAGTTAAGCATGAGTGGAGCTTCAGTTCTGGTTCAGGACAGTTTCAGGACGGAGCCCGTGGTTGCTTGCGAGTGACTTTTAATAATCACAATGTCTTAATGTCTGATCTTCTCTTCCATTAATATTGATTGTTTTAGTAAAATGTATTAATAAAAGTGTGTAATGATGAACACTCTGTGCTCTTACAGCGATTTGCCCTTAAAAGGAGGAGTGTGTAGGACGAGGGTTTAATAACAGACCTGCTCTGAAAATGATGACCAATGAAAACCCTGTGTGTGTGTGTGTGTGTGTGTGTGTGTGTGTGTGTGTGTGTGTGTGTGTGTGTGTGTGTGTGTGTGTGTTAGATTCCATCTGTATCTGTTTATCTCTTTGTTGTTGTTGTAATACTTATTGTAATGTTGTCTCTCTTTAAATATTATTTTTCTTTATTAAATTAACTTACTCATTTATCCTTGATTGTTTCCCCTTATTTTTAATTGATCATAAATTAGCTTAAAATAAATCTAATAAAGATAATTAAAAAGCACATCAAAGACATGACATATTGTAAAGTATTACATAACGTAAAAGACTACTTATAATCTTAAGTAACTCTAGTAACCTCAGCTGTTACATTATGCACCTGCTAGTATGTTACGTCATCATGTCTTTGCACTGAGCGTCATCAGAGTAGCATGAATTAAAACACACACACCATGTTATTTATTACAGTGTGCACGATGCACTATCATGTCAGACCACAAGATGGCAGCATGAGAGTGTAAACTCCCGAACCAGTGCCTGGACCCTGTCCAGTGTCCCCCACTTTACGGCTTTATCTATTATTTTCAGGTTCTTTGTTCCCTGGTGCTCGCTGCAATAGATCCGTTGCTCTGTCTGCCTTTATGATCTTCCTCAGGTTTCAGGTCTTTGTGTTGACTTAAAGCTCTGAAGTGAGCAGTTGATGGTTGAAGGCAGATCTGTAGTTTTTCTGCCAAGTGAAAAGTCCACTATCTGAAATCTGTAACCGTAAAATTATTGCTCGTGAATGTTCTGCAGTGTTTCCGGTGACCAGCAGGGGGCAGTGTGATTCCCGAGAAGGACTTTAAGGATTTGTATTAATCATGGAGATGAAGTGAAAAAAAAAGTGGATTTGCACATAAATGTTAGTGATTTTTTAAATTCATTTTATTTGTCACATACACAGTCATACACAGTGCGATATGCAGTGAAATGCTTATACGACCGCCAGTGACCTTAAAATAACAGCTTATAGAAATATGAATAAAAAAGAAATACAATAGAAAATAAATTTAGCTAGGATAAAATAAACATGTTCTGTACAATATAGAAAATATAGAAATTCTAGTGTGAATAAAAAATGTGACAGAATCTGAAATAGAATTTTATGGGGGTTTGCAAATATGCATGAAAGTTATTAAAGTGACTTGTGTGCAATGATCCAAGAAATGAAATATAAATATGTAAGTGTGCATGAATGTGCAGGTGTCCATGAGTGTCCATGAGTGTCCAGGATGAGTGCAAAGGGACAATGTCATAATTGTGCATGTTTAAAAATGTTTTAGTCCTGTGTGGTGGTGGTGTGCCTGAGAGACCGTATCGCCTCTTCAGTCTCTCTGTAGTGGCCTTCAGGGAGCAGACCCTTGTGAAGTTAATGTGTGTGTGTGTGTGTGTGTGTGTGTGTGTACGCAGAGTTTGGACGAACTTGATGATGATGATGGAGATAAGGAGAGGAAGAACGAGGCGGAGATCACTCAGCACAACACTGTGCAGAACGAGTCCATGACCTCTGACCCCGGAGCAGGACACCCACAGGTGTGTGTGTGTGTGTGTGTGTTGATAGAGAGATTTTCTGTTCCTGTTCTGCTTCATGTGGTTCTGTTTAAGCAGCTTTATATTTCTCCTTTTATTCTGCCATATAAGGAAAGCACACACTGCTGAACATTCCACAGCATCTTTCACCCTGCTCTGTGTGTGTGTGTGTGTGAGTGTGTGTGTGTGTGTGTGTGTGTGTGTTTGAGTATGTGAGTGTGCCTGTGTAGAAGTGTGTATCTGTGTATGTGTTTGATGTCTTTGCCACCTCGCTGCGCCCATTTGCATTTTTAATTAGCACCTTTTCACTCTTAGATTGACCAAGCTGTGAGGAGTTTCACACACACACACACACACACACACACACACACACACACACACACACACGCCTTCCTTTTTTATTTATTTTTTATGTTATCCCTTACATGTAGTAACATAATTTTATACCGATCTTCATATTTTATTTTCTACACAAATATAAATTAAAGGCAATAAACAATGTACATCTGATTTATGTTCTGTTCAGGATTATCAGGAGATTACAGCGATTATCTAATTTGGATCAAGCAGTTTTGTGTTGAGTATAGAGGAGTATTGTTACTATAATAGAGCAGTAATGCTACCAGGATAGTGATTAGCAGGAATGTCCGGAGTTAATATTAATTAAAAAAAAAATTCCATGTAGAGCGACATTGTTACGAGTATAGAACAGTTTTGTTACCAGTATAGATGGCTATTGTTTGCCATATAGAACCGTATTGTTAATAGTATAAAGTGGTATAGGTCGCTGCAGGGGGATTGGTGGGGAGGTCAATTAAGGGATTGATGGGGAGGTCGCTGTAGGAGGATTAATAGGGAGGGTCGCTGTAAGGAGATTGATGGGGAGGTCGCTGCAGGGGGATTGATAGGGAGGTCAATTGAAGGATTGAAGGGGATTGATGGGGAGGTCGCTGTAGGAGGATTGATGGGGAGGTCGCTGTAGGGGGATTGGTGGGGAGGTCGCTGTAGGGGGATTGGTGGGGAGGTCACTGCAGGTGGACAGGTGGAGCAGTGGCTGCAGCGGGGTAAATGGGGGAGGTTTGCTGTAAGGGAATTGATGGGGAGGTCGCTGCAGGGGGATTAATGGGGAGGTCGCTCCAGGGGGATTGATGGGGAGGTCGCTGTAGGAGGATTAATAGGGAGGGTCGCTGTAAGGAGATTGATGGGGAGGTCGCTGCAGGGGGATTGATAGGGAGGTCAATTGAAGGATTGAAGGGGATTGATGGGGAGGTCGCTGTAGGAGGATTGATGGGGAGGGTCGCTGTAAGGGGATTGATGGGGAGGTCGCTGTAGGGGGATTGGTGGGGAGGTCACTGCAGGTGGACAGGTGGAGCAGTGGCTGCAGCGGGGTAAATGGGGGAGGTTTGCTGTAAGGGAATTGATGGGGAGGTCGCTGCAGGGGGATTAATGGGGAGGTCGCTCCAGGGGGATTGATGGGGAGGTCGCTGCAGGGAGATTGGTGGAGAGGTCGCTGTAGGGGGATTGGTGGAGAGGTCGCTGTAGGGGCATTGATGGAGAGGTCGCTGTAGGGGCATTGATGGGGAGATCGCTGTAGGGGGATTGATGGGGAGGTCGCTGTAGGGGGATTGGTGGGGAGGTCAATTGAAGGGGATTGATGGGGAGGGTCGCTGTAAGGGGATTGATGGGGACGGTCGCTGTAAGGGGAATGATGGTATGGTGGCCCCGAAGTGCAATACAAATTAACAAAACGGAAAACAAATTAAAAACCAAATAACAAAACCCAAAACCATTTTTTTTTGGAGACAGGGAGGTTTTTTTTTGGTTTTGTTATTTTGTTACCGGATTTGTTAATTTGGTTTTGAATTTGTTAATTTGTTTTTCCTTTTGTTAATTTATATTGCACTTCTGGCCAGTCCGATACAAACCGGAAAAGGTAGGTATAGATTGTGAATGAAATGCTTACCGCTAATTGGACAAGACATCTGTCACTCAAGATATACAGGAAGTACTGTAGTAGCGGTAGATTTGTGTGTGTATAAATGTGCAAACATTATTGTGGTTTCAAATATGGCGAACTTACGGTAGCCCTGAAGTCAGTTTTGTTAATTTTTTTGCACTTCACGGCCATCATAGTTTAAAGTGAAGCAGAACACACAAGAAACAAAGATAAAGAAACAAGTTCCTACTTCCTGTATATCTTGAGTGACAGATGTCTCTTCCAATCAGTGGTAAGCATTTCATTCATTAACTATACCTACCTTTTCCGGTTTGTATCGGACTGGCCGAGAAGTGCAATACAAATTAACAAAACGGAAAACAAATTAACAAATTCAAAACCAAATTAACAAATCCGGAAAACAAAATAACAAAACCAAAAACAAAACAACAAAACTTCCCCCCTCCAAAAAAAAAATAGTTTTACGTTTTGTTATTTGGTTTTGAATTTGTTTTCCGTTTTGTTAATTTGTATTGCACTTCTCACCAGTTAGATATTAGTTATTTTGTTTTCAGTTTTGTTCATTTGTTTTGTACTTCAGGGCCACCGTATGATGGGGACGGTCGCTGTAAGGGGATTGATGGGGACGGTCGCTGTAAGGGGATTGATGGGGACGGTCGCTGTAAGGGGATTGATGGGAAGGTTCACTGCAGGGGGATTGATGGGGAGGTCGCTGCAGGTGGACAGGTGGAGCAGTGGCTGCAGGGGGGTGAAAGGGGAGGTTTGCTGTAAGGGAATTAATGGGGACGTCGCTGCAGGGGGATTGATGTCGAGGTCGCTGCAAGGAGATTGATGTCGAGGTCGCTGCAAGGGGATTGATGTCGAGGTCGCTGCAAGGGGATTGATGGGTAGGTCGCTGCAGGGGGATTGATGTCGAGGTCGCTGCAAGGGGATTGATGGGGAGGTCGCTGCAGGGGGATTGATGTCGACGTCGCTGCAGGGGGATTGATGTCGACGTCGCTGCAGGGGGATTGATGTCGACGTCGCTGCAGGGGGATTGATGTCGACGTCGCTGCAGGGGGATTGATGTCGACGTCGCTGCAGGGGGATTGATGTCGACGTCGCTGCAGGGGGATTGATGTCGACGTCGCTGCAGGGGGATTGATGTCGACGTCGCTGCAGGGGGATCGATGTCGACGTCGCTGCAGGGGGATCGATGTCGACGTCGCTGCAGGGGGATCGATGGAGAGGTCGCTGCAGGGGGATCGATGGGGAGGTCGCTGCAGGGGGATCGATGGGGAGGTCGCTGTAGGGGGATCGATGGGGAGGTCGCTGTAGGGAGATCGATGGGGAGGTCGCTGCAGGGGAATTTAATGGGGAGGTTGCTGCAGGTGGACAGGTGGGAGCAGTGGCTGCAGGGGGGTGGATGGGGCGGTCCCTGCAGTAGGGATAGACTGATGCTTTTTTTAGTCAGGTTTTGGCCTTTTGAAGTTTGAAAGGTTTAACGATTTAACACGCCTATGAACAGGATTCATCTTTTTACCCAGTGCACATGTAATTTAGCGAGGATTAGACATGAATAATTCATCAGAACACAAACACGCACACTCGCTGAATTTAGAAGCTGCACACTCTTGATCTCACCTTACTTCACTGGCTTCAGTTTGAACTCAGCCTCAGACTCATTAAAATCTTTTACACTTAATTTACCTCCAGGTTGCACCGCATTTCACTCATCAGGCTTAAATATTACATCAAACATCTCCACCACATTTTGTTTATTATTTACAAACATTCAGTGCTAATGTAACACAACACGCATTGCCTTCTCTCATAATTTAATTTTTTAAATGTCATTTACATTTTAAAATGTCACAGTTTGTCCCCCCGCCCCATTTTGATTTAATGCAATAATAAAAGGGTACTTTATGTAAAATGGTAGCTTTAATGGCACACACATGCACGCACACACAAACCCACGCACACAAGCACAGGCATTTCTATTACAGAATTTTTAAGAGGAAAGAAATAGACAAGCAGAAATAAAAGGAAGAATAAAAAGTAAAAGAGGAAACAATTAACCAGGATAACAAGATAAATAGAAAGAGAAATGTAAATGTAGAAATATAAAAGGAAGAATCAAGAGAAATAATTAAGAGATTAAAGGACTATGAAAGAAATTAAAGAAAGAAATGTTCTTAGCCTTCAATCCCCCCCCCCCCCCACCCTTTCTGCAGGCTATGGGAAGAAAATCACTAAGACTTTTGTCAAACATTTACTCTATTTACCACTCTCTCTCTCTCCTTTTTTTTCTCTAGGACATAAGGTCGGTCAGTGGCCGTCATAAAAGGTATACACACACACACACACACACACACACACACACACACACACACACACACACACACACACACAGAGAGACACACACAATAAATTTCCAGAGCAACAACATGCCAGTTCTTGACGCAGGTGAAGAAGGTGAACTCTGGCAGATGGTTGTTCTGCAGTTAGCTCTGACCGAGCGTCCTGCAATAAAAAGCATTAAATAATGAAGCGGTGTAAAGTGCAGAAGTGCAGTCCATCATTCAGTCCATCATTCGGTCACGACGCGTTCATGCACTGCAGCAATGTGGCGGTTGCCCATAAGGCAGCCCTGTAAAGTCCCCAGTTCCCACTTTCACCAATATGGTTACGAATCGTGGCAAGTCGTACGGTAAGGTCTGGAGTAGAGGTATTTTATGACCTATAGGTCCAGTGTATGTTTCTACATAGCTGTGTCACATCATGGCTATATAATTCATCACTGTGAGGAGTTTTAAGCCCCAGGATCGCATCACTAGTAAGTTAATGTTAATATTTTGTTTCTGTAATATGTGTTGATAGCTGTGATACGTCTTTCATGTCAAACTCAGCACCATGTTAGTAAATTACTACATTTTATTAATACAAACCCGATTCCAAAAAAGTTGGGACACATTGTACAAATTGTGAATAAAAACAGAACGCAATGATGTGGAAGTTTCAAATTTAATATTTTATTCAGAATACAACATAGATGACACATCAAATGTTTAAACTGAGAAAATGTATTATTTTAAGGAAAAAATAAGTTGATTTTAAATTTCATGGCATCAACACATCTCAAAAAAGTTGGTCCATGTTCACCACCGTGTGGAATCCCCTCTTCTTTATATAACAGTCTGTAAACGTCTGGGGACTGAGGAGACAAGTTGCTCAAGTTTAGGAATAGAAATGTTGTCCCATTCTTGTCTAATACAGGCTTCTAGTTGTTCAACTGACTTGGGTCTTCTTTGTTGCATCTTCCTCTTTATGATGAGCCAAATGCTTTCTATGGGTAAAAGATCAGGACTGCAGCCTGGCCATTTCAGTACCCGGATCCTTCTCCTATGCAGATATGATGTTGTCATCGATGCAGTATGTGGTCTGGCATTGTCATGTTGGAAAACGCAAGGTCTTCACTGAAAGAGACGACGTCTGGATTTGAGCACAAGTTGTTCAAGAACCTAAATATACCTTTCAGCATTAATGGTGCCTTTCCAGATGTGTAAGCTGCCCATTCCACACGCACTCATGCAACCCCATACCAACAGAGATGCAGGCTTCTGAACTGAGCGGTGATGATAACTTGGGTTGTCCTTGTCCTCTTTAGTCCGGATGACATGGCGTCCCAGTTTCCCAAAAAGAACTTCAAATTTTGATTCGTCTGACCACAGAACAGTTTTCCACTTTGCCACAGTCCATTTTAAATGAGCCTTGGACCAGAGAAAACGCCTGCACTTCTGGATCATGTTTAGAGATGGCTTCTCTTTTGACCTGCAGAGTTTTAGCCGGCAACGGCGAATGGTGCGCTGGATTGTGTTCACCGACAATGTTTTCTGGAAGTATTCCTGAGTTGATCAGGGGCATCCAGTATGTTCTTCCGGCCTTGACCCTTACGCGCAGAGATTTTTTTATAATTATTTTTTTTTGGTGTCGTTTTGTCTTATCATTTGTTTTCTGTTCTGGAAGCTCTGTCACTAAAACAAATTCCTTGTACGTGTAAGCGTACTTGGCAATAAAACTCTTGTGGAAAGTGTAGCTCTCATGAAATCCAAAATGAGCCAATATTTGCCATGATATTTCAAAATGTCTCACTTTCAACATTTGATATGTTATCTATACTCTATTCTAAATAAAATATTGAAATTTGAAACTTCCCCTTTCATTGCATTCTGTTTTATTCACAATTTGTACAGTGTCCCAACTTTATTGAAATCAGGTGTGTATATGAGCTCTTCCGGGGAAAAAGTCCAGCTGCTGTCTATAAAACGAGAACAGGTCCGATTTGGTGGCCTGCGATTTTTCACAACTAAAGTCACCTTTGAAAAGGAAGTGATATCAGACCATCAGTTAGATTTGGAAAGATACGAAAAGGCAGCTGATGGTGATTTCAACAAAGGATTTTCTTGCCTTTTTTCAATAAACATCTTCACTTTTCATATTAAACGGCTGGATACTTCCTGGACAGACCTCGTATACGTCTATATAATCCCACCTGTAGCACAGTGCCGCTTATCTCAGGTCTCCAGAGACCCTCCCACCATGTCATTTTGCTACCAAATCACATGTCTTTATGTAGCGTTTTGTATTTCACCTTAGCTCTGGCTTTAGCGCTTTGTTGCTAAGCTGAAGCTAATAACATCAGATCGTTTTAGAGCCACGGCTAGCCACGATTTTTGGCTACTGTGAACGTTAACGATTAATTATTTGCCACCTTTACACTACACATCTGACTTCATAAAAGTGCAAAATATTAGTGATCAGCTCATGGAATATCAGACCGGATCAGACAGTTCTCCTATGTTTTGTTTAGTGCTGTTTACACTCATCCTTCAGAAAAGTGAGAGGTATCTGAAAACATGTACTTTGTAATTGTACTTAAGTACATATTTCATATGTTTGTATTTTACTTACATAGTTTTATTGGAGGATACTTTTTACTTTTACTCTGCTCCCAAGTAGAGCAAATATTTGTACTTTTACTTCACTACTTTTCCGCATGACGTGGTGTTACCTAACCATGTTGGTGTGTAGTATTTAAAGGATCTGCCAGAGTCACATGCTGACTGTTACCTGCCATTCTTTCTGTACTTAAGTAAATGGAGGACTTCTACTTATACTTGCTCTAAGACTACAAGGGAAGCTCCGCTTCCTCTACTATGTCAGAAAATAAATGCTCATATATGCACTGTCGTATTTATATAGGTTTTAATAAAAGTGCGCTACAACGCGTTCAACTTCATGACTAGCTCGTTCACAACCAGTTATTAATTGTAGATTGTTTGACGCGATTTTCTTGTTATACATTTCCGTGCAGCAAAGCGCGTTAAACCCTCCTGAAGCCCAACTTCACTGGAGCTCTATGGTGAAGCGTAGATGAGCTTCTTACTGTAGAAAAGCTGGACGGTAATTAGATAAATGCACCAAAATCGTCACTTCCAGGAGTGAATGGAGCAGTGGGCGGGCCAGGACGCTGGGCTGCTGCATGATGATTGGAGGAGCTGTTTAAAGGGCGGAACCCCTTTTTTGATTGACAGCATGTCCTAAGTATACATCAGCGCTACAGAGATTCGAGTTCAGTCCCATGCGAAAGTGCAGGTAAAGTGGTATGAAGAACTGCTGCACTCTGTATTGTTTGCTGGTAATATAAACCATTTTTGTTTGTACAAATCATTCTTTAAATAATAAAAAAACATATTATAGCGTTCTTGACTTTGCTTCTTGTTTCAGCATTGTAAAGTTAGTTCGTTCGTATAATTAAAGTAGCTCGTTGAAGGGAAAACTAGCCAGCTAGCAAGCTGTGCATAATAGCAGACGCAGACGGTGCTAATATTGTTGACCTGCTTTTGGCAAAACCATTTCGTAGTCTTCATTACGAGGAGAGACTCAGAATTAAACGGCAGGGCAGACCAATGCTCAAGGTTGATCTGGTGCAAAAATCAGGAAAAAATAACAGATGTTTTTAGCTCTCCTGGTATGATGAGGTGAACTGGCTGACTAGAAGTGCTGTGACAGAAAATGTACTGTTGGCCTCCTGACGAAACCTTCTCAGGGAATGGGATGTGTTTGGTCAAACCTGGGTAACGAACTAGTTTCTCACATTCGCGGCACGTTTACATCAAACTCAACAATCATCTTTGTTATGAATTCTATACCATGCACATTATTACTAAGTGTCTTAGAACTGCACTCAATCATTTGTTGTTTATTATATAAATGACCAGAATCTCCATTAAATGCCATTTCCTTTTATTTTTATTATTATTAATACACACTAGATAAGAAATTTCATGCTGGAAGAAGCATTTTCACAGCACACCGTGCTAGAACGTCTTAGCACCTTCATTTCCTTTGTTTTAATAAAAAAGCGATTCTCCCTGGATAAAATCGAACCCTAGCTTGTGATAGGAGATGAAGCTCGGTGATGGATAGTCCCCTCTTAGCCCATACACTGAGGATTGTGGGTAAACTAATGTGCGAGGCAGATGCAGTTCCTCGCCCCATTTGTGTAAAGTCAAACATCGATGCGGGTTAAATCACACCAAGCACAAGCGATGTGTGTGTGTGATGAGGAACCTGACACACAGTGTGTGCTGCAGATTGAGTGTAAAGGCGCTTTGGGAGAAGACGAGCAGATGTCCAATCGGTGAGGTTATGTCCAGGGTGTATGAGGGACGCTTGGAGACAGACAGAGACCTGTTTGAAATGCTAAACTCCTCCTGGGTGCTGATCTTAAATCTACAACAAAATCTTTGTTGTTTTTTTTATTGTTTAAAACAAACACTCACTAAAAACTGATTTGTGGGCGGGGCTATGATATGTTGCAGCATCTAAGGTTGTTAATCTTCATGGATGGAGGTCATGGCTTCAGCCTCTTACAGTACAACGTTATTACAGGTTAATGTTGAACAGATGACAGATATATAGTAATATGAGCCGATACATGTACGAGTTCATATGTGAGCATGGGAGTAGGCGCTAACTGGGCTTTAATGGGGCGTGGTTAAAAGTCAGTAACAATGTGGGCGGGTCTTTACATTCACACACACGCTTGTATTTCCACAAAGTCTGTTATTCAGCTGAGTAATATATGCTACTTAAGTGAGGTTAAGACACACCCACTCCCCTTATGCAAGACACAGCCATGAAATATATTAAATATTGGGAAAAATTTAATTAAAGACCTGTAGGCAATACTGCAATATGTGTCTGTGTGTGTTTGTGTGTGTGTTATAGTGAAGATGACTTAGTAGGAAACAGACATCGTCAGGTTCAAGCTCGTCACAGCAACACAGGACTGGAGAGGAGGATTGAGGAGCTGGAGAAGGTACTGATGAAACTTCATATCCATCGCATCCATGTTTGAATTTGATCTATTATTGGTATTTAAATTAGGAATGTTTCCATAGTGTTTAATCTGCACTAGCTGTTAAACTGTACCAGGCTTTTAATTTGTCCAAAATGATTGATCTGTACCTAAATCATTTAAATGTGTAAAATCATTTAAATAATCTAAAATGTGCATAGTACGTAATCCATTACCTTGTGTTTGATCTTTTCATGGTGTTTGTATGGATCCTTGCCAGGTGTTTTATCTGCTTCAGTCACTTTAGCATTCCGGGTTGTCCTACATCCGTGTGTGGTGTTTGATTTATTTTATGATGTTTGATCTGGTGTTTAATTTTAGTCGGATTTGGATTTTGTAGATTTGTACCTGTTGTTGGATCTGCCCATGGTGTTTAATCAGTGGTGTTTGTTCCGTACCTGGTATTTAATCTGTTAATGGTCCCTGTATTTAGTACTTAAGCTGTCCACAGCATTTGAAATGACCAAGACATTTAATCTGTCATGGTATTTAATTTATCCATGATGTTTAATGTCTGTGGTGTTGGAGCTGTCCCTGGTATTTAATCTGTTAATGGCCCTTGATCACTCCATGGTGTGTCACCTGTCCTTGGAATTTAATCTATGCATGGCTTTTAATCTGTTCCTGGTGTTCAATCTGTTTGTGGCATCTGATCTATCTAACGTGTTTAATTTATCCCTGGTGTTTAATGTATGAATAGCTTTTGATCTGACTATGGTATTTTAATTAGTCTCTGCTATTTAATCCATCCAATGTTTGATCTGTCCAGAGAATATGGCTTGTCTGTGGTGTTTAATCAATACCCATCTTTTAATCTGTGTGTTATGTTCATGCTCTCTGCCATTTAATCTGTTTATGGTGTTTAATCTGTAGCATTTGATCTATATATTTTGTTTGATCTATCAGACTAAATTAATAGATTCAGTGCTACAGATTAAATACGTTATGGGTAACGTTTGACCTGTCCATGGTGTTTGATTAGTCTGTGGTATTCAATCTATTCATGATGGTTGATCTGTTCATGGCATGTGTCTGTGGTGTTAAATATGCATTTTGATGTGTGTGTGGTGTTTAATCTGTTTGTGCCATTTAATCTGTTCATAGTATTTAATCCATTCGTGAAGTTAAATCTGCCCAAGGTGTTCAATCTGTTTGTGGCATTCAATCTGTCCATAGTGTTTGATCTATTATTGGTATTTAAATTAGGAATGTTTTTTTTTTACCTGTCCATAGTGTTTAATCTGCACATGCTGTTAAACTGTACCAGGCTTTTAATTTGTCCAAAGTGATTGATCTGTACCAGGTATCTAAAATGTGCATGGTACTTAATCCATCACCTCGTGTTTGATCTTTCCATGGTGTTTGTATGGATCCTTGCCAGGTGTTTTATCTGCTTCAGTCACTTCAGCTTTCCTGGTTGTCCTACATGTAATATTTTAAATGAGGCCTTTAGTGCAATGAAATCTCCATGCCATGCGTACACGGTGTTTGATCTTACTCATTGTTGCCATGGTTACTTTGTATCAGGAGCATTTCTGTAACAGGGTTTATGTTTTTGATCAGATGGACATCTTTACTGTACTGTACACCTCTTTCTGTAAATAAGGTAACGAACAATTGCTGAAAAGTGGAGGAAAAAGAGAGAATTCTGTAAATATAATAAAATATGTTTCTAGCTTTTCCTTTTTACTAAAATAAAATCAATATGATGCTTTAAAACTGAAAGAGAAACAAATGATCTCCCACAATTACTGAAACAGTGAGTAGGTAATTATAGCTGTACGTCACTGTAATTATAATGGTACATAACAATGTGTGTGTATTTAATTATGATGTTATTAATAACTTTAATGTGATACTGAACATAAATAATGATAAGGATCTCCCCTCCCCCCTTTAAACACACTGTGACATTTGGAACTGCAGCTTGCATGTGGTTTAGACGAGGGAAAGGTCTGAGGGAAAGGTCAGAAGTGGAGGAAGACCGAGAGGAACTTTGAGAAAGAGAGAGTTTTACTTAGATGATTATTAAACACAGCAAGAGAACTGACCTTATATATGGAGCAGAAAACTCCTCATTACACATATAACACACACTGGGACACAAAGACCCAGACAGGTCTGTATGGGTTCTGGTTATAGGTCTGTCTGGAAGTGGGGAAGTCATTAGTTACTGATCAATCAATCGTTATTTATGTATAATCTTTTTTTTTCTGACCCACATGCATTTGTATTAAATTAATGTTCCAGGTATCATCTAGCAAATGTCCATAAAAGCATTGTGAATTAATGGATCGATTATTTGTGTGTGTGTGTGTGTGTGTGTGTGTGTGTGTGTGTGTGTGTGTGTGTGTGTGTGTGTGTGTGCACGAACAGGAGCTGGCCCTGGAGAGGCAGGAAAACAGTCGGCTGTTAAAGTCTCATCAGGATAAAGACGATCTGATCGTTAAACTAAAGGAGGAGATCGATCTGTTAAACCGGGTGACTCACACACACACACACACACACACACACACACACTGACTTCCTTTTATTTGCCCCCTTTTGGTTTGTTGTTTAAGATTCCTGGGCTCTGATTGGTCAGAAGGCGTTGATCCAAAACAGCACCTCTGAAAGTTCCACAGGTTTATATTAATACATTTCCATTTCCATAGCAACAGATCATTCAGCACACGCTTCAAATAAACAAGCTAAAATAAAATTAATTTATATATAACTTATTTTGTATAAGTTTAGAGGAAGGAGTCTCCAGTTTCAGTGCTTTGTTGGTGTCGGAGATATTTTCAGGAAGTCGGAAGTGCTGGTCCTGACATTGTGTGTGTGTGTGTGTGTGTGTGTGTGTGTGAAGTTGTACTCGTTTTGTAGCGCTCTGTGTTGATGGAGGAAAGTGAAAATGGAAGTTGTCAGTTTGGCGTGAACGAGCCGATGAGACAGCGCAGCTCATTTCCCGCTAATGCAGGCGCTAATGTTTAATCTGTTCTAATTACGGCTGAAGGACGGATCCTCCTCGCTATAGAACTAATCGATCCTTCGTCATTACGGCCACGAGGAGAAAAACACAGCTGTTCTACTGTGGTATATCCACAGCCACTCCACTGACTCTCTCCCAGATAGCTAACTTTAGCTACACCTGCCCAGCTTAAAGCTAACAAGCTGTTGGACCTCATTAAGTAGCTAGCTATATTCATACTTACTGTATATGTTTGTAATTTCTAAGAACAACTAGATATATTTAATACTTTTAAGTTTTATAATTAGCCAGCTAGCTATGTTCTCTGAAGACATGATGTAGCGCTAACCAAAAGATCTGCGATTAAAAGATTTGTTTTCACAAAGCTAACGAGTAGCTAGGTGTTTACTTAGTTAACGTCTTCTAATAGCATTGCAAACTCAGGATTAAGACACTGTGTATATATAAAACATGCTGACAGCCTGGAAAAATGGTTAACTACATCCTGAAACACATTAACATGGCTCTACGGCAGGCTAATGCTACTCTACCATACTTGCGCATGATAATGCTTCATTTCATCTTCACTATCATCGCCGTTTTCTCATTTTATCTTCACCGACACAGTCGTGTTTATTCTTGCTAACATGTTTTTGCGCTACATTTATTTTTCTTTTAGGATCTGGATGATATTGAGGATGAGAACGAGCAGCTGAAGCAGGAGAATAAAACTCTGCTGAAGGTCGTCGGTCAGCTGACCAGGTAGAAGTGTGAGGATGGAAACATAGTGAGAGAAGAATCAGAAAAGGTTTATGGAAAGATCTAGAAAAGTCCTATTTAATGTAAATGTGTGTGTACATATGGAAAAAAAATACGGAGGATGAATGTACATTGCTATGACATCATGTGCCTGTCAGCATTGTTAGTTTGGCCGTGTCCCAAACGCTAGCTTATGATAGTTAAGATTTCTGCCAAAAGATTATACTTTAGAATGCTGGATCATTAATGCTAGCTGCTAATTAGCCTTCGTCTACAGTAATAGAAAGGGCTACAAGAGCACAAAACACAGATTAGATTTATCTAGCTGTTTTCTATCAAACACTAACATTTTGTCGTTATCTGATGAAAGCTAAATCATATGATAGCTGCTAACTAGCAAACAAATCGGCTACACCACCATGTAGAAGTTCAGACTCTTGTGCTAGCTGGTAATCAGACTATAACATAGCTAGTAAATAGGCTATGCTACAATACATTTAGCACTATACTATTAATTATTAGCATTTCAAGCGTTTTAGCTGGAGGTTGATTTATGTTTTGCACTCCTTCTTATGCTAGCTGATAATTAATAGTTTTATTAGTCTGGCTACTAAAATGTGTAGTCGTTCTGTCAATCACTAGTATTTTTGGGTACTGACTCATGCTAGCTGCTACGTAGTTCATAACCTAGCTAACAGAAAACACTATGCTAGTACAAATTGTGTATTTTTTACTTAATCAAAAACACTATTATATATTAAAAGCTTAATGAAGCTTAATCCATGTTGTGATTAGAACTAATGATCAGTGAAACCTAGAATCCTGGCTAATTATTGGCTAGCATACGAGTTAAATTTGTCATTATGTTGATTTTTTTTAATGGTTTTTCTGTCAAACACTAGAATTTTGTGTTTGTTTACTGTAGGTTTCTACATATACTATCCTCCATACATCGCCTGCTAAATAGCCAGTTAGCTAGCTAGCTAGCTGATATTTTACTGAATGTAACTACATTCTATTTAATTGTAATAAAACACTAGGATTTTAAAAATTATCCAACTTTTATTTTTATTTTTTGATCACTAGCCAGTTAGCTAGTAATTCCAAATACTTTAACATTTATCTTTTTTTTTATGAAACACTAGCATTATGGAGTTGACAGCTGATTGTTAAATAATTTTCAGCTGTAGTCACATGCGCTAGCTGCTGGTGACATCATCAGCTAGTTTCTGAATTAGGTACATTCTCATTTCTAGTAATTTCTATATATGAATATTTATTGATAATTTATGTTTAGCACTAAACTCAGTTTCTAGCTGCTAAGTAGATATATTTTGCTGGTTGTTTTTTATTTTTAAACAACTTTATTATCAAACACTTGTGTTATGGATTTTTTCACTATGGATTCCCATTACGTATACTAGCTACTGATTAGCCACTTAGCTTGCTACGAATACTATACTGAATGCTATGACATTTATTTCTAGCATTTTAGAGGCATGAGCTAAATCGGCTGTGAATCAGCTGTGATGGAAACCAATTTTTGACAGATATTATGCTAATATTTTGGAGTCATTTTTAAGTTTCATTTAGCACTAATCTTGTATGCTAGCCGAGTATTACCCATGTCTCGATGGTCATTTTTTGGATGATGTTTCTATCAAACACTAGCGTGTCCATTTTGAGGTATTGCTTTATGTTGGTGCTAGCTAGCTGCTTATTATCAGTTTAGCGACTTCAATGTGAGGGTTTTTTTTCTTCATCCTATTGACAAAATTTCTTACTACAACCAGCGTTTGGGACCAAAATTCCAAGGAAACAGGATTGTGTTTGTTGCTAAAATGCCTGAAGTTGCACGTTCTATCGATTGTTCGTTATTGTAGATGATCAGTTCAATAGTTGTTTGTAATAAAGCTGTTGGAAATCATAACACTTTATATGAGATCATGTATAACTGGCTATTTTCCCTGCGCATGGGAAAAATCCGTCATATAGATGTTTTTGTGTCAATTTTTTTTTTCAAATGTTTACATGTTACTTTGTGCATTACATTTGTTCGTAGGATGGTGGTTGTAGCTGTAGCTATTCCAGATAATCTCAGTTTTATGGGCTAAACTCAATTGAATCCTGGTTATACAAATATAATAAACAGTTGTTATGTTTTTTCTTTTGTGCTTTTCTCTCGCGGTTGCCCTTTCTGTTCATGTAGCAGCGCTAGCAGTGCGTTGGAAACTTGCATTGCGTTGGTTCTTGCGCTCTGTTTGTACTTTCACGCCTTGGCATTATGCATGTACAGAAGATGAAGTCATTTAATAAAGAATCTGATTATCTCAATGTGTGTATGTGTTAATTCGTTAAAGTTTTTAAATGTTTTATTTTTTGTTAGTGGCTATTAATGATAAGAACAGTAAATATCAGTGGAATGAGAGATTGTGTTATGGGCAGGAAAGATGGGAAGGGATGAAAAAACATGGCATTATGGGAAGAAGAGACGTGTTGGGAAGAAATAAAAGTAGGTGTTTTATTCTGGTAAGTATGAAATGCACTTTTGCATTTTGGGATGGATTGCAATGCAGTGTTGCATTCTGGGAAAGTATGAAATGCCCCGTTGCATTTAACAGCGGATTGAATGAAATGCACTGTTGCATTCTGGGATGGATTACAAGGGCAGTAATGCATTCTGGGAAGGTAAAACGTATATGTATATTAATAACGCACTGCCGTAGAGGTCATTAAATTCCCTGCTGTCAGTCTGATGCTTCAGTAATTGCCTCATCCTTCTGCCCCGTACTCAGGGACATGCACACATCCGAATTAGCATTTTTATAGAACTAGAGACAGAGGGGTACTTCAGGTCCTAGAGGTCATTTATTTTTCCCTCTTTTTTCTCTCTCTTCTCTCCTTTTTACCTGGTCCTAATAGCACTTCTTTTCTTATTTAATCTTTATTTCATTCATTTTTTCTTCTGACCTTATTAGAAACAGAACTTAACTTTCTGTTAAGAGTGAAGGTCCTTTCTTTTTCTTTTTTGCTTCTCTCTCTCTCCATCTTCCGGTCTTGTGTTTTAATGATGGCGCACACTTTCCATGCTCTTTGTTGTCTTTTATCACTATAAACTTTCCTGTTGCATCAGCAACAGATTAAAGTACAAATCTGCACCATAATAATACCATCTTTATTTACCTGAATACAGACTGAAGTGCTGAATGAACACCTGCGGGGTTTATGTGCTGTAAATCACATTTGTCTAAACACACACATTCGTGTTCTTTCGTCAATACCATCTCAATACCTGGTTTTCAATTTTTTTATTCAACACTGCTGTCAACATTGTGTTTATCAATTTTGGTGTCAGCTTAATGTATATAACTGAGTTCTTTGTACAATAGCTGTTTATAAATTCTATTTTAAAAAATTATATTGTTTGTGAGTTGTAACAAAATGCAGAGTACAAATTTTCCCAGGTTAATTTTAGCATTTGCTTAAAAAAAAAAAAAAAAAAAAAGGCTGAAACCACTTTGTAATTAAGTTTCTAAATTAAACTGTATGTATAATTGTAATATATGAAATCATTGATTTGATTTTAATATGTAAATACAGAGTTATCTTAAAAAAATATATATATATTTTTTTTGCGGCACGGTGGTGTAGTGGTTAGCACTGTCGCCTTGCTCCTCCAGGGTCCAGATTCGATTCCCGGCCAGGCCTGATTCCCGTCTCTGTGTGCATGTAGTTTTCCTCCAGGTTCTCCGGTTTCCTTCCACAGTCCAAATATATGCAGTTTAGGCTAATTGGCATTCCCAAATTGCCTGTAGTGTGTGTATATGTGTGTGTACCCTGCGATGGATCGCCACCTGACCAGGGTTTACCCTGCCTCGTGCCCTAAGCCTCCTGGGATAGGCTCCAGGTCTCCACAACCCTGAATACAGGATAAATGCGGTATAGAAGATAGAGTACTCATCTTCATGTACAGTCGTGGTCAAAAGTTTTGAGAATTACATAAATATTGGAAATTGGAAAAGTTGCTGCTTAAGTTTTTATAATAGCAATTTGCATATACTCCAGAATGTTATGAAGAGTGATCAGATGAATTGCATAGTCCTTCTTTGCCATGAAAATTAACTTATTCCCAAAAAACCTTTCCACTGCATTTAATTGCTGTCATTAAAGGACTTGCTGAGATCATTTCAGTAATCGTCTTGTTAACTTGTTAAGAATGTTGACGAGCACAAGGCTGGAGATCATTATGTCAGGCTGAGTGGCTTAGAATGGCAGACTTGACAAGTTAAAAGGAGGGTGATGCCTGAAATCATTGTTTTCCATTGTTAACCATGGTGACCTGCAAAGAAACGCGTGCAGCCGTCATTGCATAAAGTAGTAAATGACCTCCTATTGGCCTCTGATCAGGGTTGTGTAACTTTGCTTGTATTACTCGACCTCAGTGCAGCTTTTGACACCATTGATCATGGTATTCTTCTTCACAGATTAGAAAATGTAGTAGGAATTAAGGGTACAGCCCTCTCCTGGCTCAGATCCTATCTGACCCATCGTTATCAGTATGTAGACTTAAATGGTGATTATTCTGCATGTTCTCTAGTGGAGTTTGGCGTTCCGCAGGGTTCAGTTTTAGGTCCACTGCTTTTTTCCTTTTACATGCTTCTTCTGGGCAACATAATCCATAAGCATGGTATTAGTTTTCATTGTTATGCTGACGACACATAGTTATATGCAAAACCTGATGAGAAAAAACAGCTTACTAAAGTTGAGAAATGTGTGCAGGACATAAGAAATTGGATGCTAATTAACTTCCTTCTGCTTAATCCAGATAAAACAGAAGTTCTAGTCATAGAACCGCCACGCCTACTTCGATCAAAGGATGCAGGCTGCTTGTCAGTACCGCGTATTATGAAAAATACAGCTGGGGGCAGAGCTTTTTCTTACGAAGCCCCAAAATTATAGAATAGTCTTCCAAATAGTGTTCGGGACTCAGACACAGTTTCAGTGTTTAAATCCAGGCTAAAAACCTATTTATTTAGCCAAGCATTTTTATAAATAGATTAGCCTTAGGTAAAGGAGCAGATCTGGGGGACTCATGGACGTAGAGTATTATGGTGAACTGGTATGTTTGGATGCTGTCTTCCTCACTCTCATCGATCACTCAGGTTTGCTGATGGTGAGGTGATTGTTTGCTTTACATCTCAGTTCCCCCTCATGTTTGTGTTTCCTTCTGGCTCTCCCTTTTAGTTATGCTGTCATAGTTAGTCCTGCCGGAGTCTCTGCTTGCACTCTACAGTTAATATAAATTCACATTATACATTGTGTGACTGTGACCATACTTAACTGCCATCTCTTCTCTTCTTCTCTTTCTCCCCCTCTTTCTCTTTCCTCTCCTCCTGTCTCCCCCTTTCACTCTTTCTCTCTCTCTGTTGAGCTACACATGTCGTTCCTGAGCTGCCAGTGATCCAGACTCCCTCTGCCCTCCGGACCTGTCTGACCCATCCTTTTGCCCCGCTTCTTGTCACATGGATGCCCCGTGTGTCTGGTGTCTGGGGATGATTCTCTCTACCTAGAAGATGGTTCTGTCCTTGACTGGTGTGACTGAACTGTTTCTCTGGAGACAGTTCGATAGTTCAGGACTGGAACTTCCTACAAGTCTACCTGGGTCTTCAATAACTACCTGGACTCTATATTAACATCAATTAACATCAGCTATTATAGCTGAACTGCCTGCCACCTAACACACTGTATAAATGCCGATCATTTACTGCTTTCTGTTTCACTCAAATGAGGATGGGTTCCCTGTTGAGTCTGGTTCCTCTCAAGGTTTCTTACCATTACCATCTCAGGGAGTTTTTCCTTGCCACTGTTGCCCTCAGCTTGCTCACCAGGGACAAATTGACCATTTTGATTCATACAAATTCACATTTCATACAAACTTAAATAATTCTTTTGATTGTGTAAAGCTGCTTTGCAGCAATGACAATTGCTAAAAGCGCTATACAAATAAATTTAATTAAATTGAATTGCGTTGCATAAAAATGACTTCACAGATAAGGATATTGTGGCTACTAAGATTGCACCTAAATCAACAATTTATAGGATCATCAAGAACTTCAAGGAAAGAGGTTCAAGAAAGAAAGAAAGAAGGGCGTCCAAGAAAGTCCTGCAAGTGCCAGGATCTTCTTCTAAAGAGGATTCAGCTGCGGGATCAGAGTGCCACCAGTGCAAAGCTTGCTCAGGAATGGCAGCAGGCAGGTGTGAGCGCATCTGCACGCACAGTGAGGCGAAGACTTTTGGAAGACGGCCTGGTGTTAAGAAGGGCAGCAAAGAAGCCACTTCTCCCCAAAAAAAACATCAGGGACAGATTGATCTTCTGCAGAAAGTATGGTGAATGGACTGCTGAGGACTGGGGCAAAGTCATATTCTCCGATGAAGCCTCTTTCTGATTGTTTGGGGCATCTGGAAAAAGGCTTGCCTGGAGAAAAAAAGGTGAGCCCTACCATTAGTCCTGTGTCATGGCAACAGTAAAGCATCCTGAGACCATTCATATGTGGGGTTGTTTCTCATCCAAGAAAGTGGGCTCACTCACAATTTTGCCCAAAAACACAGCCATGAATAAAGAATGGTACCCAAACACCCTCCAACAGCAACTTCTTCCAACAATAGTTTGGTGAAGAACAATGCATTTTCCAGCACGATGGAGCACCATGCCATAAGGCAAAAGTGATAACTAAGTGGCTCAACGTTGAAATTTTGGGTCCATGGCCTGGAAACTCCCCAGATCTTAATCCCATTGAGAACTTGTGGTCAATCCTCAAGAGGCGGGTGGACAAACAAAAACCCACTAATTCTGACAAACTCCAAGAAGTGATTATGAAAGAATGGGTTGCTATCAGTCAGGATTTGGCCTAGAAGTTGATTGAGAGCATGCCCAGTAAATTTGCAGAGGTCCTGAAAAAGAAGGGCCAACACTGCAAATACTGACTCTTCGCATAAATGTCATGTAATCGTCGATAAAAGCCTTTGAAACGTATGAAGTGCTTGTAATTATATTTCAGTACATCACAAAAACAACTGAAACAAAGATCTAAAAGCAGTTTAGCAGCAAACGTGGTGAAAACTAATATTTGTGTCATTCTCAAAACTTTTGGCCACGACTGTACTGCCTTATCCTGTAGGGGGCCTATCCCAGGAGACTTTGGGCGTGAGGCAGGGTACACCCTGGTCAGGTGGCGATTAATCGCAGAGCACACACACATACACACAAACACATTGCTCTCACCAATTGGTAATTTGGAAACACCAAACCTAAATTGCATGTCTAGAATGTGGGAGGAAACCGGAAAACCCGGAGGAAACTTCATACATATAATAAATAATAAATGTAGATAGAAATATGAAATTCTTATAAAATAAAAAACTAATATTGGTTTCAAAAGCGAATAATTTTCATTAAACAAACAAAAAAATGTATAAGATAAAAAAAATTATGCTAGATATAATAAATAACATGTATAAATTATATATTTAAACTTTTTGGTTTAAAATAAAAACGCTCCACCCAGCCTGTGTTCTGTATCAACAGGAAATAAAACATTTTTATTGAACATTTTGTGTATATGAAGTTATATAACAACAGTCAGAAACTTCACAGAGTGAATCACTACACAAAGTCGAACGCAATCGTAAAACACCTCGTCGAAAAATGAAGGTTTACACACGCAATAGAACCGTATAACCCAGATTTATGGCAGGGAAGAGAGAGAAACAGAGAGAGAGAGAGAGAGTGAGAGAGAGAGATAAAAAGGTTAGAGGCAAAAACACTCTACAAGATTACAGAGAAAATTTCCACACACAAAAGCAGGCAGTCGATATACACAAAGGCAACTGGGATCTTTCTACAGCATCAGATTCTAATTTCTATACAAGGTTCTCCTCCAGAGTGTGGCTTTTTCTCAACGAGCAAACGAGTGGAGCAACGTTAGAGTTTCATCAGCGTGATCTCGCGAGAACATCAAAAGAATTCTGACAAGTGGATTGAAAGATATTTAACCCTTAACTCCGCCCCAATTTTTTTAATTTGCAGTTTGTCACTGTAGCTAGTCTTGGGGAAATTGCGAACATGTCTAATGATCGTTTTCTCAGACTCATAAAGCATTCGAATTTACATTTGTGTAACCGTAACACAATTTGAATTGTTGAAAAAATTCTGAAATCTAAGATTTGAACATTCTGACATTTCAATAAAACTTTTAAGAACAATTAACAGTCTGAGTTGCAATTTCTGATGTTATTTCCTTTAAAATTTGACACTCTAAATAATTTTCTTTTAGATAATTTTTTTTAAACAATGTAATTTTCTTTTTGTTTTTTAATCCGGAAAATCTGCAAATTATATTCACTTTTACTATTAAATATTTTACTTTTGAAAAAAAATTTAACTGCTACTTTTTAAAGATAAAATATTCACAGTCATTACAAGTGTTAGAGCATGTAATGCCTTTTCTCCTGCAATTTTTTTAAACGAATTTTCCTTATTGACATGATATTTGAGCCAGATTTAAAATTTGTTTGCATTTCCATTACATTTTTTTATACTAAAAAATTATATCTAAGCAAGTGAATTATTCTCTAATTCTATTGTAGAATATAATTCTATATCTATAATTTCTTAAAATAAGTTTCCAAAAACATGTACAATTATTAATCTTAATTCTAGTCAAATGTTACTAAAAGTGTAAGTAAAATTATTGTGCTATTATCAGACAAATTATCAGACAATAAAACAGAATTTTTGTTTTGTAAAATTTGACTAGACATAAGGTTAATAATCTCATTTGAGGGATGTAAAGCTACATGTGTGCATCCTTATTTTATAGTTTATATGATTTGATAAGTCAGCAGGTACAGTACATTTGTATTGCAGTAAATTTATAACCGTAAGATGGAAAAAACATTCAGGATTGTAATAACGATATAGAGTTAGCATGGTTTTAGTTACATTTCATGCTAATGAAGCAGCAAATTTAAAACATGAGCTGTCTATACATGTCTATGAATTTGTATTTGTAATGATATTAATGATAATACCTTTAGCCATATAAAATCTGCCTATTTTGGGTTTTATAGGTGTGTTTGTTAATAACGTGATTGTACGCTGATGACCTGTAGCTCTACGACTCTCGCCAAAACAAACACTCGTTAATCGGCTTGTCAGAATTCTGACGACAGTTTTGTTAAAGAGACCGTTGTGTGTGTGTGTGTGTGTGTGTGTGTGTGTGTATGTGTGTTGCATGCTTTGGTAGGCTGCAGTAAAAGTCAGCATTGCTTTGCAGGGCTAAAAATGGCTTTTATTTCTTTTTACTTTACAGTGCAAACAGCAATGCCGCCTCTTACTGTTACTGCATCTAATTCGTCTAATCGTGTAGAAATTAGCGTGCTGTTTCAGAAACAAACAGAAAGAGAAAATAAACCTGGTTTCTTTTTTTTATATATATTTATATCTATAAACGTAAACCTACTTGTTCCCCTCTACATGTTTAGATATCGACAATATAAAGGATTGAGGTTACATTGTATAATTAATTACATGGTGATTATATGCATTTAATAAGCTGTGTCGTAACTCGATGAGATCGAATCAATATTTATTGCGACATTGATTAAAATAAACAAATCAAATCAAAGTGCCGACTATATGCTTGGTCCCAAAAAATAAAACACACACACAGTCCGAACTGTACATTCTGAGTTCGATATTAAATATAAAAGGGCACTGAAAAGGAACGATAACCAGAAGAATCATCAAACGACGATAACCAAATCAATAATCATACCGATCGATACTGAAACAGATAACGATACATTTTTCAGGTTTTAATGCTGTTCATGAACGCAAATATAAAAATATATACACACATTTTGGATTTCTGGTTGGGACAGGGGTTTTATATATATATATATATTTATATTTATTTATATTTATGTATTTATACCCTAATTTCTTAAATAGAAGCAAAATTCTGTGATATTTAGATGGCTGGATCTGTGTGTTAGAAAAAAAAGTAACTGTTAAATAATAAGGGAGGAAGCCTTAACATATTTGATGTTGAGTTTAGATTAGACTATATACACACACCTACTACATGTGCTGCGTCCTACTGACATCGTGATAATGTCGTAAATTATATTCTTTTTCTTTTCTAAATCGTTCTCGGGCATCATCTCCCACTTAACACTATGGGGATGAACGTAGAAGTATTGCACAGTGCTCAAAAAACAAAATCGTATCGAACGGCGATTCGCTCGGAAACCGGCGACGCCATAGGCACGGCACGCGCATTTCTCATTATGTAGCGAGGATAAAAATGGCTGCACGACACACTACACTACAGATAGTATTTGATAAAACTCTACATCTCTACGGCACGCACACACACACGGCAGTCACAGTGATACACAAAGCAGTCCTCAGAGACGTCTATGGAATGACAAAGAGCGTTCGTTTGCTATCTTTTTTTTTCATTAAATCACCTACACGATAACATTGAAAACATTTAAAAACTCCTCCTGAAGCTAGTGTCTGGGATAAGTAAGAGGTTCCTCCATGACAAGAGGTTTTTAATGGTTTTAATGGGCTGAAGCTTGTCGTTTTATCCTATTGTCGCACACGATCTCACGGAAAAGAAATTAGTAAGAATTCTAACAAAATTTGGATTTTGTACTTTTACAGGAATTTGAAAGTTTGTAATTTTGTATTATCTTCGACTTTTTAATAGTTATTGCAGTTCAAAAGTGGTCCATTTTAATTTTTGGTCACATTTAAAAACAAAAAAATTCTAGCTAAAAAAATTGTATCAATAGAATTGCAGGAGGATTTAGAAATTTCTCAATTTCATAAAAAGTTGTAAAGTGAAGCATTTCTTTAGAATTTCAGTTGTCTTGTGAAATGTATAAAATCTTATAATGATTAACTTCATTTCAATTCACGATTATCAAGAATTCCTTTCAATTTCTGAGTTATAATGAAACCATAAAGCACCAAACATGCTGCTTTATTCTGAATGTCACAAAAATGAGCAGAAATTATTACAAATAAAATAAATTTTTGTACTAATGTTAAATGATTTATTTACTGATGAAAAAGTTCACCCTGTTCATACATGGACGTGGTTTGTTACGAATTCTTACAGATTTGCGATCGTGAGACCGTGTTGTGTCGCTAAACCCATGCTAATGGGCGTTATGGACTTCTCGAGACCATTAACTTTTTATGGTTAATTGTTTTTAGAAATCTAAACGAGGAAAAAACTAAACTGTACGGCCTAAAATGTTGTTCCTAATTAACCTTTTTAAACCTGTTTATCCTGAACCTATTAAAAAAAATTTGTTGAATTATTTGGGGAGGAACAAACGGAGGAAGCTTTAACAGATTAGCTGATGGCAACCTTAAATATGTACAGAATTTACACGTCCTGTCATGACCACCTGATATCCGAGTTAATAACAAACATTCTGATCGCTTTGTTTTGTTAATTTAACCTTTTTCCAAAAATTTGTGTGAAAGTGTTTTTCCATGATAGACCTGTAATAAAAGACAATATTGGCTGAAGAAAAAAAAAATAAATCACCTCTGCAGACCATTAACTTTTACGGTAACTTCTTGGGGTTTTGTTTCTTTTAAGATAAGTTAATGTTTAAAACTGAACATTTTTATTTATTTAAATGCTCAGTTAAAACTTTTGGACTAAATACTGAATAAAGTGACTCTCAACTAGGAATTTTCTCCAAACTCACCCAAAAAAAAAAACAAAAAAAAAAACAAAAAAAAACAATTATCATTGAACATTTTCTTTTTTTTTGTCATCGTTGTTTTAAAGTACAGTGCAAAACAGTAGCCATTTTGTAAAGGAGACTGGCAGTAAAAGCATGGCTAAGGCTATTGTCACTGGCAAAGAAAAGTAAAAAAAAATAAATTTTGCACCTTCAAGGCCAAAGAAATGGTTACTTGTTCCCAAAGAACCAAAAGCTACAGCCACTAAGTGGAGCGTGTGCATGAGGAGAAAGTCACATACGTTTCTCACCTCCCTGAAAATAATGGCAGTGTTTAAAAGCTTGTCTCTTAGAGTCAGTATATTATTATCACATACTGACTTATCTGAAGAAATCAGCATCAGTTCGATAAAAAACGCATAATTTTTTAAATTTCTTTTTTTACGACTAAAGGCCTGACGGTGTAGAAGAAAGTAGAAATAAAATAAAAAAAACATGCAATTACAAAAAATATTATTTTCAAAGCTAGAGTCATTTAAGAAACGTAACGAATTCTCCCGTTAATATGATAAAGAAATGAACAGTAAGGTAAAGCATCGAGGATTAAACGGTTGCGGGGATTGAGTCGCTCATGCTGGGGCTTCGGGACAAAATATAAGGTTCAGATCGGAGGAAATTGAGGAGCTGATTATATAATAATAAAAAAAAAAATGCAAAGAGAACCGAAAAAAAGTTTAAAAACTCATGTGCTTGTAGAACTTCCTGCATATTTTACCGACTGAACCATATCAGTTAATGGCCTATATTTCCATACAAAAATGTAATATACTGAAGATGTTCTACATACATATTACATTATTTCATTTTATATGGGGTTTTTCCATGTTCTCTGTTCGTAGTACTAATAATTCTTCAAGCCAAAGAGTTTGGAAAGTAGTTTTTCTTTTTCGAGATTGTAAATACCCCTTAACTCGCACCTTGCAGGTTCAAATTCTTTCAAATATACATATACATTTAGATAGATATATATCCATATATATTCTAGAAATATATATGTATATATGTAACTGGAATGCAATAAGATAGATATGGTAAATCCTGCTGTATATTATATATAATATTGGCTCTGCTATATCTGCATTTACATCATTTAAAATAGAATATCTTAGTAAAAACATCAAGATATACACAGATTAGGAAACAGGTAACAACATACAAACACAAACTAGAAATCATCATTTTTTTGTCTGCATACGGATATATACACCTGTAGTACACGTTTTTTTCCATTCATGCGCTATCTACACAGATCATATTGCTTAAAAGAAGGGTTTAAGGGGTTAAAGGTCATGATAGATGATGGTCAAAAAAGCAGGCGAAGATAGGAAGGAATGTTACACAACACTATTCTTGAGGGGTGTTTGTGTGTTTGTGTTTGTGTTTGTGTGTGTGTGTGTGTGTGTGTGTGTTGGGGCAATTGGGCGGTTCAAAATACCGACGACTATTATAAAAGAAGGTGTTTCATTGCCAGACAAGAAGAAGGAGAAGATTTAAGAGGGTTTAAAGGATCCATACATCACTGAGGTATGTACACGCACTGGGTTAGGACCACTAAAAGGGGCGGGGTTAATGGCTAAAGGGGGCAGAGCTTTATTTTTTCATGGACAGCTGGGCGTCCACTTCTTCCTCCGGCTTGAGCACGTGCCACTGGGCGATGGGTCTCCGTGGGTTGGCCAACATATCCGACCAGTGACGGAGCTCGGTGCCTGTGCTGTTCAGCCCTACGAAAACTTTACCGATAGCATCGTTTTTGCCGATCTTGTCATAGTCCAGAACGGTTATAACGATTTGAACTTTCTGTAAAGAGAAACAGAAAAAAATGACAAGAATACATTCATTAATTTTACAGTAATATATTTAACAAGACGGAAAAATAAAAGGAGGAAATTTAGTCTGACTTTAGCTCCATCATATGTTTAAAATTTTAAAACTTAAAATTTTAAAATGTTTAAACTTTCTCACTTTAGCACAAAGCACCGTAATGTGGGCACAATATACAGAGCTAATGCTACAGTGTGCTAAATGCTGATCATAGCAAAGATTACGGCTTGGTGTTTTAAAGAGATTTCTTCACTAACTTACATCGAGTTTTCTGGGGAGGAAAGAGAAACTACTGCTAATTGCTTTCTCTATTGATCAAATTTACAGCTAAAGATTGTAGCGCTCGACCATAGTTAAGTGCGGCTAACAGACAGTCAATATGAATTAGAGATCAAAGACTTTTCGATTACAAAAGAAGGATAACCGAGGACCCCATTAAGCTTGTGTGCACTGTGGTTGAATCAGATTGTTCTAGAAAGTGCTACATTCAGCATGCTGATCATTAGCAGTTTGCAGAAGTCCAGCAGAATATCTGGCTAAAATGTTACACTGACCCCTGGACGTGGTTGAACCAGTGACTGCATTTCAATTGGCTTAATCATGGATTTATTTATAATATTTACAAAGATATATTCCGATCAGATACACAGCATAAATCACTGAGCTAAAACCTCATCAATAGGACTTCAGTCACCGGTATGATGCTTCCTGGATCCTGATGTTTTTTGGATTTTTCTTCTGAATTACTCTAAAAGCAGATGCATTGTTGGTATCTTGGGGAAATTTCTTAAGCAATTTATCTCTCATTAGGACCAGGTTCAATTTGGGATACATGACAGACATATCGGGTGTGTTAAATCAGGCACAAGACAGTGCTACAGCCTTCCCGGAAATCCATTTTTACGCCTGTGGTGTAAAACCAAGCCAATTTTCCATATAATCGAATCCAGAAGAAGCACCGTAAAGTTATCTGGCCTTTTCAACGAGACTCGACTTTATATTTAATGAGTTGAGAGTGGGACATTCTGATTAGCAGCCTTAGTGCTGATTTGAAAGCAGAGCCCACGCAGCAAATCCTCTGAACCGTGAAATGCAAAATCAATTTGGAGCACTTTACACTTATTTGCAATGCCGCCACCGAGCACAGATTTTAAAATGACTATTAGCCCGGTAAACTCTATTTATGGTCTTTTTTGTGTATTTAAGGTGTAAAACGGGCTCCATGTGCAGCGCTGTTACCTGGATTTGTTCAAATGGCACTTCGAAACTGAAGGACTCGTTGTAGTAGGGGTTCAGGGTGTTCTTTTTGATTGTCGTCTTTTTCTTCTTCAGACGTTTACCATTCTGCATCAGATGGATTTTCACATATGGGTCTGCAGGAAAGCACAAAATGGCAAAGTTAAATGCACATCCCTAACTCTTTTATAAACCCAAATTTACTCCCCTGAGATCATACCTGTCTTTTACTAGATCCCAAATGACTTCCTGTTAAAAAAATCCGTAAATACGTACCACTTAATCTCTTGTAGATACTACTTGATGCGTCATGGATCCCAATTTATTCCTTGCTAGACTTATAGTCTTATTCAAGACTTTGCACTATTGCTTTTGCTTGGTTTATACATTTTATTTCTATTGGGTTTTCCACAAGCCTCTCTCTTAGGCCCCCTTCTATTTATAATGTACACACTCCCTTTAAGCTCCACCATTACTCTTTCATTCAACAGGACTCAAATGTGAGCTCTAATAACTGCCACATTACCTCTCCCAGATCCTACCTGATGCTCTCCTGAATCTTACTTGATTCTTTTTAAAAGCCCCCCTTACCCCATACCTGACACGCAACTAAACCTCACTGACACTTTAAATGTAAATTAACATTACTACTTAAGAATCCAGTCTGGCCACTCCCAGACCAACCTGAGACAAAAGTCAACATTGGACGGGAAGATGCTATTGTGAATCATGATTCAAATATATCATCAGTACTGTGCAAAAATCTTGAACATCCCCCCATGAACCAGTGAGAAACAGGTGCAGATGATGACAGATAGTTTACTGCTGATGCTGAATGCTGATTGGTTGGAACAGACGAGAGGGGAATGAGGTTGCTGCTGAGGTTGTTACATAAACAACCAATTTTAAAAATTGTATCTTAAGGTACATTGTAGCTTGTAGGAGAAATCAGGGGAGTGGTTAAATACCTTTAAATATCACATTGGCATTAATGTATACTTCCAATACTACTTCTAGCTTAGTTAAATGAATCAGTGGACCTCCTTAGGTTTTCTATGCTTCTGCATTCACCTGGTTTATACCTGTTTGCTTATCAGTCAACACTTTCGTTGATTCAATAGTTTTGGTTTATTGTCAAGTCATTTTGGTTTAGTTGCCTTGTGTATTTGTAATCAGATTTCACCTTGCACTTGCCCTTTCTGCATTGTCGCTATGTCGGGAAATAATGACCTCATATTAGGAAGTGAAATTTTCTTTTTATATATCTCACTACTGTTTAACACACCCGTTCCCTGATGGATTTTATTGATTTTGATAAATAAATTATAGTGGTCGTATAATTATTTTACCGCATATCATACTATGTATGTGACAAATAAAATTCCGTACTTTACTGAACCACAGGGGAATCATATAGTATTAAATACATTTTCAGTTTTCTCAAATTACTGCTGTGTAATTCTGAAAGAAAGGAAAAACTAACAACCTTAAGAAAAAAATCTAATCAATCTGCCGGTGGTTGGGTGGAGCAAGTGGAGATTTGCATGAGTTCATAGCCATCCTGTATCTGTGAAGAAATGTTCAAATCCACAGGGAGACTACAACGATGAACCGCATTAAGTTTCCTAAAGTGCTCTAAGGCAGAAATCCCATTAAAAGCAATGACAGAAAGTTAGGGAAAATAATATATACAAAAAATTATACACTGTCTTGCCTTGGGCATTCGAAAAAATACAAAAAGTGTATCTTTACCTCACTGCATAAACACTTCAGGTACATTCCTGAAATTGTTCCACATATTTTACATTTTAATGATAAGACTACATTATTGAAAGAGCGCAGGAAAAAAACAGTGTGAAAACACACTGACCAAGTGAATACTTTTGAGTGAGTTCAAATTAAACCCTTTTAAAGGTTGAGTGAGTTTAAATTAAACCCCATACAATCCAAAATTCTCATTTCTTTAAAAGTCTTAGAAAAGGCACTGCTCTCTTTTACAGCTAAAACTATACTCTCACCATGTCATGGTTTTCTCCTGATGCGATTCTAGCTTTATTAATATGACGTTTTATTTATATTACAATATATGATATTTACTTTATGATCTCAAAGCATCTTACATTCATGTCTTCACTTTAATCGATTATTTTACAATATTGCTTCTACCTGGTTTAGACTTTTGTCTTCCCCCTGGTAAATGCAAATCTTCCTAAGGTGTTCCACAGGGCTCTCTCTCAGGCCCCCTTCTATTCATCACCTACACTCTCTCTCTGAGCCCTGTCATTTGTCACCTAATTGACAGTTTCATTTCCAGGTTGATGACACTCAGCACACCAACTTATTTCTTTTACCACCAGAGAACACCACTTTTGCGCTTTACATGTCCAACAGGTTTGCTCTCCTCAGTGATGCACCTGCTGAGAAACCTGAAAGACCTCTTGTTATAGGAGACTCTATACTGAGGCACGTGAAATTAGCTAGGCTTTTAGGGGCACCAGCAGCAGTGGTTAGGTGTATCCTGGGAGCCAGAGCACCGGACATAGCAGGTAATCTGAGGCTCTAGGACAGCATAGGTTCTCTAAGATAGTGGTACATGCTGGAGTTAACGATATACACGATATATGTAGCTTTAAAGGAAGCTAGTCCTCCTGTATGCAGCTACATACTGTACACCAGTCTTGGCTAACTGGTAAAGGAAGAGGCGCCGCGGTTATTTACCATGTAATCTGACTAACAAAAACAGGGACACATATTTAATGCATTTAAAGTTTTCTATAGTAACATAACAAGTGTAGCTACAAATATGAAGTCAGCTCAGCCGATCCCACTCATCATCATTTACAGATCTCCAGGGCCGTACTCTGAATTTCTTAGTGAATTTTCAGATTTCCTCTCAAACCTAGTCATTTCTGTAGACAAAGCGTTAATTGCTGAAGACTTTAATATTCATTTTGAGAATCCAGAAGACCCTCTAAGAACAGTATTTATGTTTATACTGGACTCAGTAGGAGTAAATCAGTACTGTAGTACGTGTAGTAGGACCCACTCATAAAGCAGGTCACACTTAATAATATTCTTTGGATTAAGTATAAGAAATGTATTCACAATTCCACTGTCTGAAGCTATCTCAAGTCATTGTCTTGTCTCAATTAAAGTGTGTTATAGTGATAATGTACGCACAGCGCCGCGCTACCACATTAAACTTACATTCACATCACCTACCACACAGAGTTTATCAGTAATGAATCAGACTGAATATTTATAGTCGACATTTCGTTACACCTTAGATAATGTAGCTCCAGTTAAAAGAAAAATTATTAGAGATAAGAAACTCGCTTCTTGGTATAACGATCACACACGCACTTTAAAACAGACCGCTCGGAAACTAAATTGTTAGTATTATAAATAGCATGGAAGGAGAGCATCCTGAACTATAAAAAAGCTCTTAGTATATCTAGATCAACATATCTCTCAACTCTTATAAAAAATAACAAAAATAATCCTACATTTGTATTTAATACCGTAACTAAATTATACATTTTCTTAAACAGATAGTGCCAGAAATAACAGAACCCCTGTTGAGAATAATTAATTCTTCGCTTACAATTGGGTATGTTCTAAAATCTTTTAAATTATCAGTTATTAAAATGATAATTAAGAAGTCTGACCTCAAACTCTTTCAGCTGTCCAATTACAGGCCAATATCAAACTTCTTCTTCATATCTAACGTTCTGGAAAACATAGTAGCAGAGCAGCTATGCTCATATCTACATAGAAATGGCATACATGAACTGTATCAGTCAGGATTTAGGCCTCATCACAGCATAGAGACAGCACTCGTTAAAGTAGTAAATGACCTCCTATTGGCCTCTGATCAGGGTTGTGTAACTATGCTTGTGTTACTTGACCACAGTGCAGCTTTTTACACCATTGATCACGCTATTCTTCTCCACAGATTGAAAAATGTAGTAGGAATTAGGGAAGTCTCCTAGCTCAGATCCTATTTGACCGATCGTTATCAGTATGTAGATTTAAATGGTGATTATTCTGCATGCTCTCTAGTGGAGTTTGGTGTTCCACAGGGTTCAGTTTTAGGCCCACTGCTTTTTTCCCTTTACATGCTTCCTTTGGGCAACATAATCCATAAACATGTTATTAGTTTTCATTGTTATGCTGATGACACACAGTTATATGTCTCAGCAAAACTAGATAAGAAAACCCAGCTTACTAAAGTTAATTAACTTCCTTCTGCTTAATCCTGATATAACAGAAGCTCTAGTCATAGGACCGCATGCAGTTAAAAGCAAGATTTTAGATCACCCTGTAACTTTAAAGTAGATGGCCTTTCTGTTCTATCTAGTGCAACAGTAAGAGATCTTGGTGTGATTATAAATTCTAGTCTTTCATTTGAAGCTCATGTAAAAAATATCACCAGAATAGCATTCTTTCACCTCAGAAATATTGCCAAGTTAAGGAATATATTGTCACTTAACGATGCAGAAAAACTAGTTCATGCTTTAATTACCTCTTGGTTGGAGGTACAACAGAGGGCAGAGCTTTTTCTTACAAAGCCCCAAAGTTATGGAATAGTCTTCCAAATAATGTTCGGGACTCAGACACAGTCTCAGTGTTTAAGTCCAGGCTAAAAACCTATTTATTTAATCAAGCATTTTTATAAATAGATTTGCCTTAGGTAAAGGAGCAGATCTGGGGGACTCATGGACGTAGAGTATTATGGTGAACTGGTATGTTTAGATGCTGTCTTCCTCACTCTCATTGATTACTCATGTTTGTTGACGGTGAGGTGATTGGTTGCTTTACATCTCAGTTCTCCCTGATGTCTGTGTTTCCTTCTGGCTCCTCCCTTTTAGTTATGCTGTTATAGTTAGTCCTGCTGGAGTCTCTGCTTGCACTCTACACTAAATATACATTCACTTCATACATTATGTGACTGTGACCATACCTAACTGTTATCTCTCTTCTTCTCCCCTCTCCTGTTCTCTCTCCCCATCTCTCTCTTTCCCACACTTTGTCGAGTTACACATGTCATTCCTAAGCTGCCAGTGATCCAGACTCCCTCTGCCCTCCGGACCTGTCTTTCACCCAGATGAGGATAGGTTCCCTGTTGAGTCTGGTTCCTCTCAAGGTTTTTCCTATTACCATCTCAGGGAGTTTTTCCTTGCAACTGTTGCCCTCAGTTTGTTCATCAGGGACGATCTGACCATCTGACCATTTTAATTTATGCATACTTACATTCCATACAAACTTAAATAATTCTTTAGAATGTAAAAAGCTGCTTTGCGACGACAATTGTTAAAAGCACTATACAAATAAAATAGAATTTTTTTTTCTGCTGTCATGACGACTGCCTTCATGACATAATTTCCTTGAATTAAACCCTAATAAAATGCCATTTTGTTAGGACTCTTGGCGTAAGACAGATTTCTGTGTCGATTAAATGATGTCACGTACATGCTGAATTTTAGTTCTCATCTCAGAATGACCCCTGACTCTTTATACATTTTCATCTTTTTAATACCTAATGCAGCATTCTTCCTTTCATCTGTATAATACTGCCTATTTTTGCTGTTGTCTCTGATTTCCTAATGAAGGAATTCTGGTCCATACCTTCATCACATCTTATCTAGATTTCTTCATCTCATTACCACAGACATACGGTAGCACTGAATTTTTAGCAACTTTAAATCACACCTTACTTTTGCATCCAGAGGTGCTGTCGCTTTTTACTTTTTACACATTATGTCAAGGTTGCTTGTTTTATTTTCTTTAACAGCATGGCTTATCAGAGAAGAAGTAGGTGAAAGATGGTTTACTCCTTTTTCTCTCAAAAGCCCCTCAGCCCATCTGTTCCTCACAGTTGCACTTTCACTGCACAATGTTTTACTCCTATTGGACCCTCCCCAACCCGTCTGGCAGACCTCACTTAAACCTGCCTGGACACACTCCACCCTCCTGGGCTAACTTGCCCCTCTTTACACCTTACTCGTCCCTCTCCAGTTTCTACCCCAACCATGTTAGAGCACAACTAAGCCCGCCAGAGCACACTTGACCTCTCCAAGGATTAGTCATTATGGACCTATCTGAGCTCTTCTAGACCACAATGACTGTCTTAGATCTGATTAAATACCCACCTTGACCCCTTTTAATCTCACTTCTCTTCTCCTGGTCCCAACCTGACCCTTGTAGATCTCACTTAAACCAATTTAAACATACTTGACTGCCCATACCCCCGTCTAGCTACTTTTAATATCTATCTACCTCCCCTCTAGACCTAAAGTTTCTTAAAGGACCAATTCTATATCTGACTCTAATGACTGGTTCACCACTTCTAAATCTTGAACCCAATAAACCCCTGCTTATCTCTTGGGCTCCCTCTATGATTCTAGTAGATCCTATTCCACAGGACCCATCCTAACCTAATTGCCTCCATCCTTTTTAAATTTTTCCCAACCCCAGATCACATCTCATCTGAACCCAGCCGAGTCCATCTGCCCCATCCAGGAACATGTAACCCTTTAGCCCTAGAAAATCTTTTATAATGCTAAAAAACTCTTCTTTCACATAAAGAAGAATGGAGCCTTTTGAGTTTGCAGGTTTCCAAGTGTCCCTTTTGCATTGGTCAAGTGTGTGTGGGTGTGTGTGGCAGTGTGCAAAATGGCCTGGCTATATATCACCGAGGATCTTCTGCAGACTCACACCCCTTCTCATTTTTATCCTTCACAACCTCACTCCACCTTTCCATTACTCTTCATTGCTCAGTGTGTGTCCCACTTTGCCACCTCCTTTCATTACTCTTCCACAAATGCAAATGATTCATATGATAAAAAAAAAAAAAAAAAAAAAATATATATATATATATAAACAGACAAGATGAGACTTTAAAAAGAGAAAATTTTAGAAAGAACATGCTCAGGGCAGATGTTATGAAGGGTGATGTTCATGTGGAAAGATTTGAATTCGGCTGATCTTTATCAGAGATCTTTATCTACCTTCTGTGTGGCACTGAAGACTTAATGCTCAGCTCTTTCTGTCTAAATGGCATTCTGCTCTTTTTATATCTCTCCCACTGCTATTCCTTCATTTCTGTACCTGTAAGTGAGCAGATGAATAATAATAATAATAATAATAATACAAATGATAATATCCCTGGCATTTATATTACTGGTGTGGTATTTTCTTTATTCTTTATCTTGCTTATCATCAGAGGAGAAAGGAGTATAATGTGGATCCAATGCAATACAGTGATAATGTTACAATCTAATTAAAAAATGGTGTTGTCTTTCTGTGAGACAATCTGTTTCTGTTTTGTAGTCTGAGACTATCTATCTATCTATCTATCTATCTATCTATCTATCTATCTATCTATCTATCTATCTATCTATCTCATGATCAGATGCAAACAGACACATACTACCTTCTTTTGGGAAAAAAAACTAATAGTGCGATGAGAGTCAGACGGACAGAGAGTGAGAGAGACAGACAGTCAGAGAAAGTTTGCGAGCAGTTGCTTAGCAACATGCAGCTAGAGATTTTGGGACTGTTTATGAAATCTGTGACGGTCCACAATCCCAGCACTGCCTCAGACATGTTTAAGGTCATGATAACACTTCGTCTTACGCCGGAGCAATTTGTCACACTACTTTATTTATTTAATTTATTTCCTTATTTATTTATTTATGAACGAACCATCATGGTCATCCAATTCTTATGATTTATTGCTCTGCAGAACAAGCGACACCCTGTTCTTACTTACGTCAGAGCTGCTACGGACAGTGTTGAAGAAATAAAAATACAGAAACATGTACACTCGTCTGTCCTGAAAAGTTACAGCCGTACCTCTCTCTGTTAAAGGTTGCTGACACTGGAGATTCCTTCCACTAATGTTACTCATTAGTACTATAAACTTCACTGTGATAAAGAAATGTTTATCTGGAGCATCTGCCCTAAACTTACCTGTGAATGAGCTGTTGCTATGGAAACTATCTGACTATTTAACTGATGTCATCTAAATGAGGATGGGTTCCCTGTTAGGTCTGGTTCATCTCAAGGTCTCTTAACTGCCATCTCAGGGAGCTTTTTTCTTGCTTGTCATCAGGGACAATGTGATATTTATTATTTAAATGTATACATATTTTCTCAATAGTTTCCCCCATAAGTTTTTATTCAGTAAAACTGACTTGTAACAATGACCATTCACTTTATAAAATCTCTATATAAATACAATTGCATTGAATTAAATAGAATGTTGAAAATGAGTGCATTAGAATGCTATTAGACAATTAATCAACAGCTTCTGACCACAATTTCATAAAAATGTGGGATTTATGATGGTTTTTATACTTATTCATTGAGTCTGTTTAGTATATTCTTCATGAAATTACTTAAAGTATTGTAGATCTATCTATCTATCTATCTATCTATCTATCTATCTATCTATCTATCTATCTATCTATCTATCTATCCACTAATATATAAATATGATGAATATTGTATGACAAAAGGTTTCGTCTCTTATGAAGGAATTTTGAAATAAAAATAAAAATAGCACCCATGTATTATTAATTACGTGCATTGTAATTGAAATTGAGTGGGTCTTGTGTTCCAGTCGACTCGGCGAGCGATTAGTCACCGTAAACACAGTCTGAGTGAAGAAATGAAATAAATTACAGGCAGATGATGAGTTATTATCTCTCAGCGCCAAGCTATGATGAAGATAGTCGCTAATTACCGGCATGATCACGGCAGGACTATTGTTCTAACTGTGTGCTTTGAAGCCGTTCCCTTTGGGAGAAGAAAACCGCTCCTACGCCCACAATAACATGTCGTGCACACCGTACAGCCACCATTAGCCATGCCATTTTCACTCAGGCTTTGAAATCCAAATAAGTAAGTAAATAAATAAATAAATAAACACACAAAATGGAGGGGAAAAAGCTTTCCAGGGTGAGTCCTCGGCTTTGAAGACGGACCGTGCTTGTTAAATTCTGTGTTCAGTCATCTGGGATATATATTAAAAAAAAAAAAAAAAGGGAAAGTCCAGAAAGGATTTTTCCATTTTGACATTTTCAGTTCTGAGAGATTTGAATTAGTGTGAATGGTTGAAAGCACTTCAGCTAGCGCTCTGATATGACAGGCTAGCAACACATCAGTGCTAGCTTATCAGCACATGAAAAAGGAAGTTCATCCAAATCAGTGAGCTTTGAAAGATGAATTCAAGTCCAAATTCTTTAAATCCCCAAGCTGCCGTATATTTCTGCACAGCGCTAGCAGATTAGCTTATCAGACCTGACTAGCGGCACATTACTAGCAGCTTTTCCTTACAGAAAGATTACATATATTTCAAAAGTTTTTCCACATGTAATTCTGCCAGTAATACACATATGCTGAGGGAAAAAACATGAATGTGTACAAGATGAAGGTAAAAGTTTATTTATAGGAATTAATTTTTATTTATAGGAACATTAAAGTAGAATGTTGGATGAAGTGAATCTTGGGAAATAATAATAATGCCACTCTAATGAATAAGACTTATGTAACATGAATTACAATCTGAGATTTTTTTTCTTAATAACCAAACTCTAATTGATACTCTACTAGGACTTGCTCTCTTTGGTTTTCCTTTAGCAGGTTGGAAATCTGAGCGCTCACCTGAAAGACCACCAACGTCCATCTTCTTCAGGTTTTTGGCCTCCAGGACGACGACGGTCAGTTTGCCGGCGGTGGGAACGTATCGCAGAGAGAAACAGATATCACCCAGCTTCTCTTGCTGTGGAGAAATGTAGAGAAAACAACAAACAAACAAGCAAACAATTAGCTCATGATTTCCAGCGGCTTTCCTGCAGCATCTGCTTTACCACACACTTCTGCTATATTTATTTTTTATTGATAATTTTTTCTTTCCCACTGCAGATGGTTTGTATTTAATGCAGCTGTTTAAAGCTCAACAAAATAAACCATCTCAATAAAATGCAATCTACATGCTGTAAGTGTTATTTTCATTCTAACTTTGTTAACTGAGATTTAAATATTCTGTTGTGCTGTGAGACCTAGAAAGCTGACTCGTCTCGTCGATTCAAGAGCAAACTAACTGGTAGAAAATTATACGGCTGTTTCAAGTTGCAACATTTAATCAACGATTAATGAAGGGGAATTTTTTTTAAAGGAGACAATTATCTGACCAAAATATTATTTTTTTGGGGGGAGGGGGTATTTTGGGGGTATACAGTGGAACCTCGGATCACGAGCATAATTCGTTCCGGGAATGGGCTCGTGTTCCAAAACGCTCGTAGAACAAATAAAATTTTCCCATAAAAAATAATGGTAACTCAAATTATTCCTTCTACAGCCCCCAAAAATAAATACATAAAAGTAATTAATACAAAATATAAAGTAAAAATAAAACAAATTAACCTGCACTTTACTTTTAAACAAAGTAAAAATAAATCCAGACAGATAAGTGTTTCCTTTTGTGCACGCAGGCACTGTGTGTGTTTGTGTGTGTGTGCGTCAAAACAAGAAGCACATACGTGATACATGATACTCGGTATCTTGCTAAACCAGGACAATGCTCGTTTTTCAAGTCTTTGCTCGGCTTGCAGAACACTCTTAAATCACGTTACTCTTAATCCGAGGTTCTGCTGTATTTGTATTTTTGCGCATTCTTTGCATATATAAATGTGCCTTTAAAATCTTAATATTATCTATAGTATCAATATATACAGGGGTTATACAATAAAACTCAAACAATGGCCAATTTAGTGTTGGAGTGTTGTTTCATGGCTAAATTGGACCAGCCTGGTGGCCAATCTTCATTGATTTTACATTGCACCAGTAAGAGCAGAGTGTGAAGGTTTAATTATCAGAGTAATAGCACAATTTTGCTTAAAATATTGCAATGCACACAACATGACGGGTGACATATCAAAGTTAAAAAGAGGACAGATTGTTGGTGCGCATCTGTTACAAAGACAGCAAGTCTTTGGGTTGTATCAAGAGCCACGGTATCCAGGGTAATGTCAACATACCACCAAGAAGGACGAACCACATCCAACGGGGGTAACTGTGGACGCAAGAGGAAGCTGTCTGAAAGGGATGTCTGGGTGCTAACCTGGATTGTATCCCAAAAACATTAAACCACAGCTGCCCAACTCACTGCAGAATTAAATGTGCACCTCAACTCTCCTGTTTCCACAAAAACTGCTCATTGGGTGCTCCACAAGGTCAGTGTACAAGGCTGGGCTGCTATAGCTGAACATTTGGTCACCTGCCAATGCCAAACATTGATTTCAATGGTGCCAGCAGTAAAAATATTAGGCTGTTGACATTATGAAACATGTATTGTTCTTTGATGAGTCCACCTTCACTGTCTTTACCATATCCGGGAGAGTTACGGTGTGAAGAAGACCCAGAAAAGCATACCACCCAGAGTTTTGCATGCCCAGAGTGAAGCATGGGATGGATCAATGATGGTTTGGGCTGCAATATCATGGCATTCCCTAGGCCCAATACTTGTGCTAGATGGGCGTGTCACTTCTGGGCGTGTCCAGAATTATTCTGGAGGACCATGTGCATCCAATGGTACAATAGGTAATATGTGTTGGGTAATAACTGTGAAGAACCACCCATTTTTTTTTATTCCTGTCATATTTATATTGCAAATCGCTGTCTTAGATAATTATTTCTCCATCTATTAAACATAGATTATTTAAATATACAAAAATGTTACAAATAATAATAATAATAATAATAACCCTACAGATACCAAGTGTGGTTTGTTCTCCAATTAAGAGATATATGGTAACTTTACTGACTTGATTTAACTTAAAAAATTACAACAATGAAAAATTTAAAATAAAATTTAACATAAAAGTAAAGAAAAAAAAAACAGTTTTGGAAAAAACAATAAATGGTTCATTTAAATGCCATATTTGTGTTTGGTTGCAGAAGGGGGTAAGAAGCTCTTAAAAGTTATAAACAATACATCCCTGAATAATTAATAATTTGGCAGTGGGGGAAATAATAATATAAACAAATCACATGGGTGGGTTTTAGGTTCGATTATCATTTTTAAATCATTTTTTTTTATTCCTTAATTTGTGTTCCTTTAGAACACTATGATTATTAAATACATTTGTTAACAAACCAATAATAAATAAATTTTTTGGCACGTTGAATTTTAAATAATCTACAATGGTGTGAAATTCTTAAGTGTGCTCTTAAACTAAGGAATCAAAAGGATCTTTTAAAGAACTAATCAACTTTTTATCCACAATGTTAACTTATTGTAGTAATTTATCCTTTTGTTTGGTTACAGAAGTTTCAGTGCACCTTTTTTCATCATTATCTCAAAGTCACTTAACGCAGGCTTTAGATTTCTCAAATCACATTGAGTTCTAGTTCTAAACAACAACAAAAAATCATCAATGCACTAAAAATATATAACACTGATTTTTAAAAAATCTGTATTCATAAGATATTTTGTAAAGGCATGACTCATTCCATTATTCTCATACTTGTGATCAATAAAATAGTTCAGTCCCAAGTATTATTCATTTTATATTAAATTATCTAAATCTTAAGAAAAAGCAGCTGCTAAAAAACCTTAGCAGCTGCTTTAGTGTGAAGAGAAATAAGAGGCTTTTGATAAAAAAAAAGGAATAAATAACTTTTCTCTCTCCTCTTCTTCCTCGTTCGTTCCGAGAGATATGATTTAATGTGACCTCTCAAGTGACACTCAGATGGAGGATTGTTTGAAACAAGCGAGAAAGATTAACTGCGAACCTGCAACACTTCAAAATATTAGGAAAAACTGAGTTGTGTTGTTTTTGTGGGTGCTTTGTTGCAGTGGAGGACAGGCTCTTAACCTTTAGGTCAGCTGAGAGAATAACAGCACCATGTGTTACTGGTATTATATAATAGTCCTTATTATCCAAAGTTTTTTGTTTTTTACGTTTTTTCCCCCCTTGGGCTTTTTGCTTTCTTGTGGTTTCTCCAGGTTCGGGAGAAGCACTGTGGATGGATATAGGGCCTTGCCCAACAGTGGCACCCTGGCAGTGGCAGGGCTCAAACACTTGATGGGTTTTTCTTTCTTGGACCACTTTTAGTATGTCCTCCGCAGACGAGGAACATCCCACACGAGCTGAAGTTTTTGGAGTTGCTCTTACCCAGTCCTTTCTTCATCACAATCTGGCCCTTATCACAGCAGCTACAGTTACAATATCTCATATACCATGGTACCTACAAGTGGGTGGAGTGTATTAGGCAGCAAGTGAGCTTTTAGTCACTGAAGTTAATGTGTTGGAATTAGAGAAAGTGGGCAAGGATTTGAATGACTTTAACAAGAGACAGATTGTGATGGCTAGAGGATGCGGTTTGTGATGGCGTGAGTGATGCGATTTGCGAGTGTTCCACAAGACGATCAAAGATTTTTAATAATTACGACATGAAAAACGATCAAGTCCTGGTTTATGAGTACCGAGTATCATGTATCACGCATGTGCTTCTTGTTTTGACGCTGAGCGAACAGTTTTCTCTCTCTTGTGCTGCGGAATTGTGGTTAAATCGTCTCCCCTGCTGGGTCACAGACACACACACACACACACACTTATCCTGCTCTACACAGAAACACTGCTCTGTCGCGATTCTTTTCAAAGGTAAAGTGCAAGTTAGTTTGTTTTATTTTTACTTTACAGCAGTAATTGCGTTGGTGTGTCACTCATTCGAGTCTCGTTAAAGAGATTTTTGTCTATTTATCCGATAAAACAGTGTTTCTGTTAGGCCTTGTTTACATGAGCGTTAAAATCGAGTGTTTTTTTTTGTGTTCGTAGCGTCCGGTGAGCACGGATCAAGCTGCAAGTGTTTTCTACACATAGGAGTCAATGTGAGTGTTCACACAGGCTTTGGTGACGTGCGTTTGTCCGGCTGTGCGTTTGTCCGGCTGTGCGTTTATATGGCATTAAAAAAAACGTTGCATGCAGCTTTTTCTTGGCGTTCAAACCCAACGAACGCAAGGAAACCGCTTCTAGTTTATTTTCTGCGCGTTCATTTTACGCTTCGGAGGACCGGATATATCCCATGATCCTACATGCTATACATAGGGAAATGCGGAAAAGGGCAAAATAAAAATGAATTGTTGAAAAACTTACCCGGAAATTTTCGCATTTCTTCATAAACCACAAAAAACCTTCCTTTAATCCGACGTTGTGCAGTCAGAGAGTGAACCCGGTAGCAGCGGGCTTTCATATCCAGTTCTCGACACACTGCCCCCACAGGTTAACACACAAACTACAATTTGGGCTGCAGGCTGACGTTAGACAGAGACAAACGAACGCCAGTGTAGAAGTCAATCAAGCACCACTACAAAACACAACATAAACGTCTAGGACGTTCAGAGCACGTTCGTTTATCCAAAAACTTAACGCCCATGTGAACAAGACCTTAGTGTGTGAAACTTAAATAAGGGAGGAAGCGTTACTGTGTAAGATGAGAAAGAGGAGGAGGAAAGGGCTCATTTCTCCTCTCCTTTTGCTTTAGCTTCACACACACAAACACAGCGCCTAAACATAAACACTTATCTGTTGGGATTTATTTTTACTTTAGGTAAAATGCAGGTTAATTTGTTTTATTGTCACTTCATATATTAATTATTTTTATGTATTTATTTATTTGGGCTGTGGAACGAATCATTTCAGTTTCCATTATTTCTTATGGGAAATTTTGCTTTGGTTTATGTGTTTGCTTTACTGTTTTGAAATACAAACCCGCTTCCAAAAGGAATTATGTTCGTAAGCCAGGGTTCCACTGTATCTTAATTTAATTAAATTTTATTTGTATGGCCCTTTCAATAATGGTCACTGTCGCAAAGCAGCTTTACACAATCAAAAGTAAATTATGGAAATGTATACAAAATGTGAAAAAAATGAGCATGAATCGTTTGTCCCTGATGAGCAAGACGAGGGTGACGCTGGCCAGGAAAAACTTCCTAAGATGGCAATGAAAAGAAACCTTGAGAGGAACCAAACAGGGAACCCATCCTCATTTGGGTAATAACAGACATCAGGGATTGATCTACAGTCGTACTACGCAGCTGGAAGTACTGAACTTTACTTTAATTACCCTATCTTACGTTACCTTACCATACTTTAGTTTATCTAACTTTTATTTATGTTACTTTACTTACTATACTTTCCTTAACTTTTATTAATGAAATTAAATGATGTAGATTAATTTAAAGAAATGTGCGACAGGCTGCGAAGTGCCTAAAGACTGTGCTTTTGCACAGTCCTGTAATTATGGGATGGATGGTGAGCTGCAGGAGTGCTCTTGGATATTGAAACCTATTTCAAGGTGTTTGATAAGTGTTTCCTCCTGACGTCTTTATTTGGAGTGGACTGAACACTCATGTCTCCATCGACACCCTTCTCTTCACATCTTGTTTTTTTTCTCCATTACCACCACCAGTCAAGGAATAATTGACCTTTACATAAACCAAACCATGGCTCAAAAACAAGGTTCCCCTGACAACCAGCGCTTTAACACTATACACCATGACATTTAGCATAAAAATTGAATCTCCTGAACCCGTGCGAGGAAAGTCACGCGTTTATTAATGGAAGAGCATCATGGCCGGCTGATTAAGTGACATTTTCCCAGGAGATGGATTGCTCTACCATCCTCAACCCTTGTTTAAAAAAATTGTTAAAGAGAAAAAAAAAACCAAAACAATTTTAACTGTAGATGTCAAAGGTATGGTGTTGATGCAGTGGCACACATACAGCAGTGTTTGTTATGTTTTATTCACAGTATCATTATCTCAAACATATTAATCGCATATTCTCCAATAACACCATCACCCCAAACTCCGATGGTGATTAATGTTGAATGTTGGTGTTTGGTGGAGGATTTAAGTGTTTAATCGGCAATGTTGGTGTTTGACGTTAAAGGCCAGTGTTTGATGAGAATGTTGGTGTTTAATGAAGAATGTTGGTGTTTGATGAAGAATGTTGGTGTTTGATGTTAAAGGCCAGTGTTTGATGAGAATGTTGGTGTTTAATGAAGAATGTTGGTGTTTGATGATGAGCCTTACTTCCTCTTTCTCAGCACTCTGGAGATCCCGCCACTCCTCAGTCACATGACTGAAGTCCACTTTGTTCATTGGCACTTTAACGTCTCCGATGGCGTCGTGTTTGGAGAAGCGGTCGAAATCGTACACTGTCATCACCAGCGTCTTTCCTCCCAGCTCTGTGTAGGGAACCTGAGGGAACACCAGAGGAAACAGATTAAAAATCCTGCCATTCGTATATCACATCCTGACGGAGCCGCCGTTCCCCAGGTTCCTCCAGATGTTCAGGGATCTCTTGACAGTGGTTGGAAGCATAAGCTGGAAGAAACTTCACTACTCTTTCATTAGATTTTAACTGCTTTTTTATAAACACCAGCAGGATTTGTAAACTTTTCAAACTTTGCTGGTGACCTTCAAGACTGGTGGATGGAAAGATATTAATCCCCTAATTAGCATAAATGCCTATTTATTCTGCTAATGAAATAAAAAAAAAAATTAAATTAACTTATGATGTACAATGGCAGATTCAATCAATAATCACCTGCTTTATGTGATTTTCATAATAAATATTACTTATCATTCTATTAAGATGGATTTTTTAGACATTGTATTTACTTATTAAAATTTAATTTTATGATTTATTTATCTATGCAATTTATTGAATTTGTATTGCACAATGTATTTGTTTTTTTTTTTATTTATTTGCCTTTTATTCAATTACTGTAATTTGTTTTTATGTAATGTTTTTAGTTATCATTTAGTTTTTTGTATTTTCAGATACAATTAATTTTTCCTTTGTAATTTATTGTATTTGGTTGTCCATTTCATTTGTTTACCTTTTCTGTAGTTTTCTTTATTTTCCTTTGATAAAAAATGTGATGAATTTATTTATTCTTTAACTTGTTTGTTTTTATTATTTAAATTTGTTTATTATTTTTAACTATTCAACTGTAGTTTTTTTTTCTCCTTTAAATAAAAAAATATATAAATAGATTAGATTGAACGTTGATTTGTCATTGTGCTTGTACAAAGACAATGAAATTCAGATTTATCTTCATGTATTTGTTAACAGAACATTTTTATATTGTTTATTTATTAATTATTTACTTAATTATTTATTTATTTACCTATATGTTCTTTTAAACCTATTAAATTTAGTTTGTGTAATTTTTATTTATTTTCTTGAGGAGAAATATTTTCGAAAATGTTGTATTTATTATGACATTCACATCATCTCAAATTAATAATAATAATAATAATAATAATAATAAAACCATCAGTATGGTGAATTCTAACAGAAAACTGTTTAACATGTGAAAAATGTATTTTGTACAGAACCCTAAAAGAGTCGGATTGAGGAGAGAGGATTTATAAAGGCGAGAGTGTGTGAAGTCGGATGTTTTTCTCCTGTAAGGTGACGTGTGATGCAATCATGGTCGCAGCAGGTGCAGTCAGACGAACATGATTGCATTTCAGAGTCAGAGAAATTGACCATAAAGTCACAGTGTGTGTGTGTGAGAGAAAGAGAGAGAAAGAGTAAGAGACATACACACACACACACACACACACACACACACGGCTCATCTGTGAACGCAATCAATGTTAAATCATCTCATTCTCACATCAGTATTCATAGAAAAGTGAGGAGCGCTCATTTCCAGGTCAAACTGTTTTGTGTGTGTTTGCGTGTGTGTGTGTGTGTGTGTGTGTGTAAAAGAGGAACCTTCCTGCTCCATGACATTACACACTAATCATCACAATCATTGTAAACTTTGTTGCTCAGTCACTGGCCTGTTCTGCTGCAAGGATAAAAGAGTTTAATCTGTGTGTGTGTGTGTGTGTGTGTGAGAGAGAGAGAGAGAGAGAGATACTTGATTGTCTCCAATTGATCTGTTTGTCAGACCTAACTCATTATAAAAGGTGATTGTTTCAAGCAACACGGTGACAAACTGCTTGATAGTCCAAAGGAGACGTAATGGACAAGGCGAGGAGGCTAGTTCATCCTCCATGCTAATGCATGCGCTTATGCACACACACACACACACACACACACACACAGAAAGTTACACTTATTACTAAACATCAGACAGGGAATATGAATAGCACAGTTTCCTTTAATAAGTGGGCGGGGTTATAATGTAGCAATGTTAAAACATTAAACCACAACCTTGGGACCACGTCGCTTTTGAAAGTTAGCGTGACTTTTATCAAATGACGGTGACAGAATCATGCTAGCTCTATAAACGATTTGCTGTAAAACTCAGAATCATGCTAGCTATTTTAAACGTTTTTGTTTTAAACTCAGAATCATGCTAGCTCTTTTAAACGTTTTTTTTTTTAACTCAGAATCATGCTAGCTCTTTTAAACGTTTTTGTTTTAAACTCATAATCGTGCTAGCTCTATAAACGCTGATGCAGCACGCTGATGTAAATGGCTTGAATGTTGTGTTAATCATTAATACAGTGAGAGTTTCTTCCCAGTGGGTGAAGTGTAAAGTAAAGGGGGCGGGTCTTCAAGCGGGTCAGGTATAATATTTACTGCACACCTGTCAATCATCTCAGCTGTCTCCGTTGGGTTCTGTATGGGGATAAATGACAGCTGTGGAGATGCTCAGCAGGGTTAGAGTGACACTGTGTAGCTGTTTAAAGGCGCGCACTAGACGAGCGCTGTCCTCATTCTGCCGTGCAGACACGCATGACTTTATCCCAGGAGCTCACGCTGCACTGAAAACCTCGGCTACGAACTCGGATGAAAAGCACGAGAAGAGAAAGCTCGATGCTTCTGCCTCGGGGAACAGAACCTCCAGTCTTACCTTGAAAGTGAACTGCTCGTTGAAGGTGGGGTTTAGTGTCTTCCTGTGCACTTTTGTCTCAAACTTCTTCTTCTTGTCGGGCAGGAGGTAAACCTTCACGTAGGGGTCGGAGGTCCCGCCCATGTCCATGGCAGGGAGCTCGGCGGCCTGGATGATCCCCACGATGAGCTGCAGGACAGAGAGGAGAGACGGATCAGAGCACGGCTGAGGAACTGAAGACCGCGTGTGGTTTGGGATGAACATAGAGATTTGATAAGCTTCTGTAACCTCAAGCTCTGTTACACATCATGAAGTTTAACCTAGGGTGTGAACCAACATCGCTTTATAAAACTTAAGACAGCGAATAAATAGCGCACAGTAAATGTTTCAGGATGAATTCTGTGCTGTGGAACTGGAGCAGGGTTTTCATTATTTATTTATTTATTTATTTATTTATTTATTCAAATTTATTTATTAATTGACTCTCCAGGAGCATCTTATTCATTTAGTTCATCTAAAACTAGCAATTAATACTAAATAGCATTAGCGTTATTGTGACTGTGCATACACACCTCAAACAAGGACTTTGTCAATGAATATTTTTGTTTTTTTGATTAACAATTGTTATTTTTTCCTTTTATTGTGTATATATACTGTATATGTGTGTTTGTAAAAATGTAAAGATGTATTTATGTATTAGTATGTTAATGTGAAGCAGAGACAAAGACTAAGACACTCGTGTCAAACTCGTTTCACTCCACCTGCATCGGCTTACAAAATTAATAAGTAATGAATGAATAATATCAAATCAAACAACATTGCAAAAAAAAAGAAAAACATGGAATGAACCTCTCCTGAGTTCTACAGTGTGTGTGTGTGTGTGTGTTTGTGTGTGCGTGTGTGTCCTTGCTGTCTCATTACAGTCACACACTTATTAAACACGCTCAAGACATTTACTTATTTTTTACCTCGAAATATTTTGCTTCTATCGTCAGATCATTTGTCTCTTTTTATTCCTTTATTTCAGCCGATTAAAATGTTATAAAAAGTAAAAATATTCTTTGGTGTAATAATTATTTTATGTTAGATCTCATGTAATATCTTGTAATAAATCATAGTGAATAAATGTGACTGTACATAACATATTCACTCTTGCTAAGATGAAATAGTTTGCAGTGTTTCCTGTTCCACAGATAGATATACAGTATATATATATATATATATATATATATATATATATATATATATATATATATATATATATATATAGATAGATAGATAAATAGATACATAGATAGATAGATAGATAGATAGATAGATAGATAGATAGATAGATAGCATTAGATATGAATTTGTTCTTGGCAAAAATAACCCTAAATCTCGCTTACTTACATTCTCCCAACAGCTTTTTATTTGTACCAAGTATTGAGTAGAGTAACACAGCTGATGGTGTGAAGACGTGATGGAGTGATGGTGTGATATTGTCATGGTGGGGTGGTGGAGTGATGGTGAAGTGATTGTGTGAAGGAATGATGGAGTGATGGTGTGATAAAATGATGGTGTGATGGAATGATGGTGCGATGGAGTGATAGTGTAAAGAAATTATGGTGTGATGGAGTGATGGCGCGATGGAGTGATAGTGTGAGTGAATGATGGTGTGATGAATTGATGGTGTGATGGAGTGAAGGAGTGATAGTGTAATGGTGTGATGGTGGGATGGAGCGATGATGTGAAGACGTGATAGTGTGACGGAGTGATGGTTTGATGGAGTGAAGAAATGATTGAGTGATGATGTGATGGAATGATGACGTAAGGACGTAATGGAGTGATGGTATGATGGAGTAAAGAAATTATGAAGTTATGGTGTGATGACTAATAGAGTGATCGTGGGATGAAGTGATGGTATGAAGGAATGATGAGGTGATTGTGTGATGTAATGATGGTGTGATGGTGCGATGAAGTTATAGTGTGAAGGAATGATGGTGTGATGGAGTGATGGTGCGATGGTATGATGGAGTAAAGAAATTATGAAGTTATAGTGTGCTGGACTAATGGAGTGATCGTAAAATATTGGGATGGAGTAATGGTGGGATGGAATAATGATGTGAAGACGTAATTGTATGATGGAGTAATGGTGCGATGGAGTAATGGTGTAATGGAGTGAAGGAATGATTGAGTGATGTGAGATAAAGTGATGTTGCGATGGAGTGATAACAAAGACGTGATGGAGTGATGGTGTGATGGACTGAAGGAATGATGGTGTGATGGAGTAGATAGTTGGAGTGATGGTGTGATGGTGCAATGGGGTGTTATGAATAAAGTCATATTGTGAAGGAATGATGGTGTGATGGAGTGATGGTGCGATTAAGTGATGGAGTGATAATGTGATGACAGGATGGTGCAATTGAGTGATAGTGTAATGAAGTGATGATGTGAAGACATGATGGAGCGATGGTATGATGGAGTAAAGGAAAGATGGAGTTATGGAGTGATGGTGCGATGAAGTGATGGTGTGAAGAAATGATGGAGTGATTGTGTGATGGAGTGATGGTATGATGGAGTGATGTAGTGATGATGTGATGGTGTGATGGTGTGATGGAGTTATGATGTGATGGTGTGATGATGTGATGGAGTGATGGTGAGATGGAGTGATGGGGTGATAAAGTTATGACGCGATGGTGTGATGGAGTGATGGAGTGATGTGATGGAGGGATGGTGTGATGGAGTGATGATGTGAAGAGATGATGGCGTGATGATGTGATAGAGTTATGGTGCGATGGAGTGATGAGTGATGATGTGATGACATGATGGTACGATTGAGTGATGGTTTAATCGAGTGATAACGTGATGGAGTAATGGTATGATGGAGTGATTGTGTGATGGAGTGATGGATTGATGACATGATGGTATGATGGAGTGATGCTGTGATGAAATGATGGAGTGATGATGCAATGGTGTATGAGGTTATGTAGTGAGTGATGGGGTGATGATGTAATGGAGTGATGTTATGATGGAGTAATTGTGTGATGAAGTGATGGTGTGATGAAAATATGGTGCGATGGGGTGATGGATTGATGACATGATGTTGTGATGGAGATATGATGTAATAGAGTGATGGAGTGATGATGTGATGGGTTGATGGAGTGATGGTGTGATGGTGTAATGGGGTTATGTAGTAAGTGATGACGTGATGGGGTGATAATGTGATGATGTGATGGAGTGATTGTGTGATGGTGTGATGGAGTGATGATGTGATAGAGTTATGGAATGATGGTGTGATGGGGTTATGTAGTGAGTGATGATGTGATGGGGTGATGATGTAATGATGTGATGGAGTAATTGTGTGATGGTGTGATGGAGTTATGGAGTGATGATGTGATGGCGTTATTAACAGATTAAAAGATTAACAGCTGTTAAAAAAAATAACATCACATGAAACATTATTCAACCTAACCAAAACTATTTATATATTTTTTAAATAAGAATACAACATAACAATTATAAAATTAATAAGCTTATTTCTAGTCAAATGTTACTAAACTGCATCGATGAACAAATGAACAAAAAAGTGTTTTGTTCTATTGCCGCATAATTTTGATAGTTTTCAGAAATTTTTTTTCTAAAGAAGAAAAATGATCTGCCAATAATCTTGGATTTGTGGAAATTGATAGGAAATTATAAATAGCTTAGGTTAGATTCAAGAATGTTTGATGTAATGTTTTTGCATTGTAATAGTGAATAGTTTTGTAACACAATAACGCAGACATGATAAACATATATAACAAAACTTGTACTAAACATAATATGATGCCTAAGACTTAAATTATACACATTTGTGTTTGGCTGACTGTAATGCGACAGCAGAAAACACAGCAGACACACACACATACACACATACACGAGGTTCGGTACATGTCATTTTTTTTGCACTGTTGTTTGTTCTGATATTATTTATTATTTTTGTAAGGCGGTGCAGGTGGAATGAAAGGAGCCAGTGGGGTGGATTTGGCCTGGGGCTGGAGTTTGACACGTGTGTGTTAGAATGTCCAGATCTCAGCGTCGGCTCTCACGTTTCACAGCGACATGGCACCCTGCCCTCGGCTAAAAAACTCTGTGCACTGAATCAGAACGCTGTGTTTTGCAGCAGAGCAAGCAACTGAGTGATTGACTAAGTGACTAACTGACTGAGTGAGTGACTGACTGAGCGACTGACTAAGCGAGGAACTTAGTGAGTGACTGAGTTAATGACTGACTGACTGAGTGACTGATTGAGTGACAGAGTGACTGACTGAGTGATTGACTGAATGATTGACTGAGAGACTGACTAAGCAAGCAACTGAGTGACTGACTGACTGATTGAGTGACTGACTGAGCGAGAAACTGAGTGAGCAACTGAGTAAATGACTGACTGAGTGAATGACTGACTGAGTGACTGACTTAGTGAGTGACTGACTGAGTGACTGATTTAGTGAGTGACTGACTGAGTGACTGACTGAGTGAGTAACTGACTAAGTGACTGACTGAGTGATTGAGAGAACGACTGACTGAGCGAGCAAATGACTGACTGACTGAATAAGTGACTGACTGCGTGACTGACTGAATTACTAACTGAGTAACTGACTGAGCGTCTGACTGAGCAAGCAACTCTGTGACTGACTGAGTGAGCGACTGACTGAGCGAGCAACTTAGTGACTGAGTGACTGAGTGACTGACTGACTGAGAGACTGACTGAGTGAGCAACTTAGTGACTGACTGACTGACTGACTTAGTGCGTGACTGAGTGAGTGACTGACTGACTGAGTAAGTAAGTGACTGACTGAGTAAGAGACTGAATGATTGACTGAACGACTGATTGAGCGAGCAACTAAGTGAGAGACTGAGTGAGCAAATCAGTGACAGACTGACTGGGCCACTGACTGAGTGACAGACTGAGTGACTGACTGAGTGATGTATACAGTGTTAGATTGATTACAGTCTCTTACAGACTTTAGATGTGCCCACTGGATGTGGAAAAGCAGCGTTTATAAGCACGTTTTATCAGTATTTTAATTACAGCACCACCACCAACTACAACCACAACAGGTAAACTCCTTATGGAAATGTGCGCCTTAACTTCGAATGTTGCTTAGTGACTGTACATCCTTCATTCAGGTTTGTTTTTGGCTGCCATTGCAACACTACAGCCAGCAGTCTGAGTGTGTGATGGAGGAGACTGTAGTGAGACTGTAGTGAATGTGTAGTGAGGTATGAACTCCAGAACACAACCGTAAAAACCCATCAGGTTCTAAGGGTTTACTCGGTGATAAGGGTCACATACACTCTCATTACAGGCATGATTGATCATCAGGCCGAAAAATTAAGCTGAGATTGACCTGCCACTCACACAGCTGTCTGTCTGTCTGTCTGCCTGTCTGTCTGTCTGCCTGTCTGTCTCACCCATTAAATCATTCTACATCAACTTCATATTATAGCTCTCTGTCTGTCAGTTTGTCTTTCTCTCTGTCTTTTCTCTCTCTGTCTCACTCTCTGTCTCTCATCTTCTTTGTCTAACACACTCACCCAACATCAACCTCATATAACAGTTCTATGTCTTGCTCCCAGGGTACGTGTTTACCGCTCTCTGTCTTTTTCTGTCTATCTATCACTCTGTCTGTCTCTCTCTGTCCTCATGTCTTTCTGTCTCTCTGTGTCTATCTCTGAATTTCAGCACTGTGCACTAACAAAGCTTCTAAATCTTCTATCTTTCTCTTTCTGTCTGTCTGTCAATCTGTCTTTCTCTCTCACTCTTTCCCATTCTGTCTTTCTCACAGTCTGTCTGTCTCTCTGTGTCTCCCTTCAAACTTCTAAACACTATTCACTAACAAAGCTCCTAAATTAAAATATGTACACTTCTCTATCCACTGTGTTCTACTGTAGGGTTCTGTCCTGTTGCTTTCATTCTGTGGATCTGTGATGCTTTATGGTTGTGTTCAGAGTTTACAGTTACAGAAACTATTCAGTTTTAATGTTCTGCTGTTAAATATTCCATAAACCATCCATAGCCAGTAAACCCAGTTAACTTCCTTTTATGGACTAATAAACATGGCACTTTCCTCATTCGATCTCTAAACAGGAAGCATCTCTGGAAACCCATCTGTACACTCCTAATGTACCTGTCAGCACCTGTCTATTATATATATAAAATAGATCTACTGGGATTTTCTACCTTTCTATTTTGTTTTATACATCAACTCATCACCTATCCATCTGTCCAACTCCCCATCTCTCCATATACCTATCAACTCTTACAGTATGTCCATCCATCGCCTTTACCCACCCACCCATCTGTGCCCCCCCATCTATTCTTCAACCATCAATATATAAATCCAATCAGCTGTCTGTCAATCCATTCTTTTACTCATGCATCCTTTCAACCCATCCATACATTCATACAAACATCAATCCATTCATCCTATCTATCATAAATACCTTTCACATGGCTCCTGACAGTAAAACTCTCAGCTTTGTGTTTGTGGGAGAGATTCGGATGATGAGATTTTTACCCATAATCCCCTGCTCCGACTCTGCAGGCAGTGAAAGTAGCACACACTCCGAGACAAGAGACATGACTGTATTTCTTTTTCTCAGCGGGAGAGCACCGCTCAATTTGTCCACAGAATGTCGGAGGCAGTCGGCTGAAATTACTAGCGGCGAGACATTTTTCACGGTGGAAGGAACTTTTGGGTGGAAAACAATTTATTTCTCGTTTGCGGCGCGGCATAATCGTTGTGGATGTTCACTCCTATGTTTCGCTAGGCATTAGTGAGCTAATAAATAAACCCAGATACAGGTCATTAGTGTATCTGATCTCACTCCCACTCTCTCCCTCAGCATACGCTCATCTACTCCATCCTCGGCCTACACACCCGCTATCTGCCTTACACAACACAAATACTCGTCTGTACACACTGCTTCCATCCCTCAGTACATCTATCTATCTATCTATCTATCTATCTATCTATCTATCTATCTATCTATCTAAATAATAATCTAGAACAGATATATAATCCATATGGAGTGCTCAAGAACTGTTTTTCCTTCCCACCGTCCATTACAAACCCACAGCATCTCATATCTCTTTCCAACACATTTTACTCCTCCCATCACAAAGATGTCCATCCCTTATTCTCAGCTAATGCAACATAAACCCATTTGCAGTGAGAATCGATACCTGATGCAGGACAATAGCACCAAACTGCTGCTTGTCAGGAGTGAACGAAGCCATCAGGTAATTAAAGACGTTCCACATATAAACACCTTATTACCACTAAAGCTGCTTGTGCACCATTGCAGGATGGGGTTTTTTATCCTTCCTGTTAGAGGAAAGCAATCAGAGGTACATCACAGAAACTAAGAGAGGATTTAGTGATAGTTCTCCTGAACACGATTCTTTCACCAGATTTCTCCTTTCCAGTGGTGTGACACCTCAACATTGTGTGCTTCAACATCTCTGTCTGCATCACTAGCTGTTGTTACAGGAGCAATGAAGTGAAAAAAACTCAGACGTAAAGAACTGTCTGAACCCCATGGAGCGAATAGCCCGGTGTGACAGCAGCTTAATAACAGCAACCACTTTAAATATCTAGTCTTCTGACCTCCTACAATCTCAGAAGTGCTGAGAAGTGCTCAGAAGGGCATCTATCTTGTTTCTATCTATCTATCTATCTATCTATCTATCTATCTATCTATCTATCTATCTATCTATCTATCTATCTATCTATCTGTCTGTCGAGCATCTAACTGTGATTAGGGATGTATAGTGTTTCTGTTGTTTAAACAACAAACCATAAAGATAGTCTATATACAATTCAGGTATCTCATTAACACTAAGAGGAGCTCCTGTGTTTAGTGTTAACATGCTGATTTGATTTTGAAGTTACTGTTGAGAAAAGCGTTGCAGGAGTTCCAAGTTGAGGGGAGTTTGATTTGCCTCCTCCTAGTTGCAGGTTGGAAATTTGACAAAGTTCTAATGTATATTTATAATAGAGATAGAGAGATAGATAGATAGAGAGAGAGAGAGAGAGTATGCATCATATAGCGTGGATCTAATATGAGAAGAATCTGGGTCACGTTAATGCTGCTTCACTATCTGATGTTGGAGCTCGGAGCTGTGCAGACCAGCACAAAACAAATATCACGCTTTCCTCCTGCAGTGTTGCTTTAGCATAGTGAGAACGATCGAACAATAATTTGTAGCCTGAAATGTAATGGCTTTAAACATTTCGAATCCAGACACAAATCACAGTTTTGATAATAATTCCTCCAGTGTGTTTATAAAATGGCTTCTAGATCATGCTTTGTTTCTAAATGTTCATTGTTTTTTTTTTTTTAAATCATCTGAAAGCATCAAAATGAATTTTCATGGTCTGGGACCTGAAGATAGGGAGTTTAATTATCCCTGAATTTAGGACAGGTCCCCTGCGTGCAGGATGACTCACCCGTCCGTTTTTTGTTGAGTGTTTTATCAAAAATGATAAAAATCAATATGAAATTAAAACGAAAGTGGGTTTCTTATTGTTGCACTTCAGCATGTAAGAGTCCTTAATATAATATTTAACCATTAATGTGCCGCCATACTCATCCAACTAGCCACTGAGACACATATTAATTTAACCATCTGTCCATCCATGGGAGTCGAATCCAGGACTTGAAGGTGCTAACCACTAAGCCACTGTGCTGCCATTAATCCTTCATCCATCCATCCACCCATCCACAAACTGACTCATTTATCATACCTTCTGCCTTAAAACATACGCTTCTATTTATTTATTCTGTCTATCCATTCATTTATACAATATTTATTCAAATTTTCATCCATCAATCAATTTATCTCCTAACCAATTAATTCATCTCTTTATGCATTCATCCATTCATCTGTTTAGCCATCCGTCCATCAAGCCATTTGTTTTCATCCATTAAATAGATCAAGTCATTTGCCTGATCAATTCAACACACACATCTATTCATTTATTGTGTCCATCCACTCAATTATATAATTAATTCATTCATTCATTCATCCATTTATCAAACTTTTTTACTGACCATTCTATCCATCTATTCATCGATCCATTCATCGACCCATCTAACAACCCATCCATCCATTCATCCATCCATCCATCTATCCATCCATCCATCCATCCATCCATCCATCTAACAACCCATCCATCCATCCATCCATCCATCCATTCATCCATCCATCTAACAACCCATCCAACCATCCAATACATCCACTGACCAATCCATCCATCTCTCTACAGACCTACCCATCAATCAAGTCATTTGCCTCCATCAGTTCAACACACACATCTATTTAATTATTGTGTCCATCCACTAATCTATAGCATCATCCACCCATCTATCCATTCATCCTCCCATACAATAGCTATTTATCCATCTACTAGTAGCAAAACCCCCCTAAGATAAACAGTACTCATGCATCATGCGTCCTCATGTACTGAAGAGTTTTGATGAAGTTGTGTTGGTCAAACAAAGACCTCAGTGTTTAATAGCTCAGTGATGACAGGAACATCCCTCAGCAGTGCACACACGTTCAGACTCCACTATACACACCCAGACATAACAGAATTGATAATTCTGTAAAGGTTAAATTGTTTGTATGAAGGCTGAGAGTAGATCATTTCGTCCTGTCAGGTTTGTTTATGAAGGTTAGCCGCTGCACTTTAACTCCTCAATTAACTGCCGTCAGCTACGAGAACATTCATCAGCTCGAGATGAAAAACAGAGGAACCATGTCCTCATACACACTTCACTTCATTAGAACTTTCTGTCCATCATGAGTACTGTTTCAGATCCCAGATTTCTCAGGGTGTAGGAGTCATAATGGGATTTAGAGTTTCTTAAGACCTTCCAGCAATCGCCTTTAGCCAGCAGCAAAGCAACTTTTCTGCTTCCTTTAGCTTTTATTAAAGAATAAACGTCACACAGTCTATAAATAAAAAAAAAACACTCAGGAAACAGTCAGGGTAAGCGAGCTGCTATGAGCTGAGAAACCTTAAAAGCATATGTTATTGCACAATTCAGGAGCAAGGTCATGCTGCTCTACTGGGGAAAAAACGTTTTCTAACAGGAATTGCCTAATGGTTTTTAATAACCCCTGGTCAAATGGTTAAAAATGTTGATTGGGGGAATGTGTTTTAATATTATTATTTTTTTTGTACATGCATGATGACCACCTCATGTATCCTGCTTTTGTTTGGTGCATAGCATGTTGACGTCCTTAGAAATTAACGTGACCCAAAAGCACTTTCAGCAAAAACAATGAAAGTTGGACAACACACTGTCTCTGCAGTAATCACTTCTAAATCTAACTAGCTTTTAACACAAGGCTGAATCTGAAATCCCTCTCTAACCCCTGATCAAGGACACCACTTGCTGTGTGGAACAATTGATTTGACTCACCACATAGTGCACTAGCTTTCTATTTAACGCCTTTTGGGATTCGACCCCGAAACCCGGATTTAATGGAGCTGATATTCTAAAGTAAAATAAGTGGAAATATAAAGTAAATCAGGTAAGTTTCTCAGGACTGTCCACCACCTCCATGGTTTATTCTCCTCACCTTTTGGCTGCTTTTTTCTTGCGATTATTTCAACAGTCCTGATGCAAAATGAATCCCTTAATGAGAACACATAGGACATCAAACACCACAAACATAGCAAGACACACACTTACGGACTCTTACCGTGTTCTCTGTGAAATTGTAATCCAGTGAGTATTGTAATTTGCCCAGCTTTTCTTGTTCCTTAGGCTCGACTTCCTTTTCTCCCTCTGAAAGTCCAGTCTCCACTTCGTCTTCATCCTTCAGAGCCTGAAGGAGACATCCACCAAGAGTCAGTCCACTCGGCCCCACTTCCTGAAGCTGAGCCGCCAAAGCCATGGTCTCCTGTATGAACCTCTTGTATAAAGGGATCGAGCACTAAAACACCACAGTGATCAACACCACGACATGCTCGGTGATGGAGTTTAACCCCAAACCGTGGACCCCCATCCCATCCCCATCAACATTTTTTTAGTGCCTCTACAGTGTCGTCCATACAAAACCAATCAAAAAATGATTTGCAAAGTGGATGAGTGTAATGGCAGGGGTGCAAGCATTTTGGGAAAATCGAGCTTCTCAGAAGCAGATCAGAATATTTTTTTTTGTTAATCTTTCAGGCATTGGGGGAGGGGGGGAATCAGAAGAAGGGATGTGGAGTGTGGTGTAACTGTGCGTTCGTTCATTTCTGGCTAGTCTGAAGTGTGAGGGCTCAAACGTGCTCAAACTCTCATTCAGTGAATCTAATGAATCTAATCTTAGTCTAGATTAGTCAGTAAAGCATGCACAGCATTCTCATTTTGAAAAAAAAAAAGATAATAAAAGGAAAAAAACAAATTTTCTCTATGCCCCTGACCCCTTTGCATCATGCTAGCAGGAAGTGGTACACAGGGCCTGTCCTATTTGTTCTCAGGTTCATAAAATTTTTTGTTTTTCAGAGCAAAAGGCTGAACAAAATTGATTTCCATTCTTCAGCTTTGACCTCAACTTTGACCCGCTAATTAAGATTTTCCTTCAACGACCTGAAAGTTTAAGCTCAAAATTTTCTTTATCTTGCGTTACTTTTGAAGATTATCCATTGATTATCTAAGAAAACTGATCTCCTGTTTGTGATTTTTGATAAAGACAAGGAAAATCTTGATTAGCTTAGTTCTGTAAATAAAGAAATAAGCAAACTGAATATGCAGTGGTGTGAGAGTTTAACGCATTAACATGGCTAAATGTTAACACAATAGAAGCAGCTTAGCAGTTAGGATCCCGTGCTAGTAACCCGATGGTTTGAATCCCAACAGAGCCACTGTAAGGGTGAGAAAGACGGACAAGAGAGGGCTGATTTGTCCTCACTTGTAGGTCGCTTTGGATAAAAGCATTAGTCTGGCAAAATTTCACTACATTCTTTGAGCACATGGTAACTCGAAGAAACCGTATATAAGATTTTCTTTTTTTTAATATATAAATCTGCCTAATCATCTGCTATCTCCTGTGATCTTCCTTCTGACCTTTTTAAAAGCCTCAAGGAAGAGGTGCGATTTCAAAAAGAGTGTCTCGAGGATTCAAAGATCACGCCGGTCATTGTGAAAAAGCTTTTTGCATAATTTGTACGGCTAATGAGTCGAGTGGTATTTTCCGCTGGACGAATTGTCAGAGTCGAAAGTTCAAGTGGTTGGAATAAGACTGTGATGACAAAACGTTCATCTAAACAGCTCAAAATGCACTCAGTTAGAAATCAACGTGGTTCAGCCTTGGTCCAAGCATAACCCAAATGCTTTATGTTCATTCATGTGTATAGATTTATGCATATATATATATGTGCATACTCAGAGTTACACACATATATAGTGTAGATAGACGTGTACAGTATGCAGAATTACGCATTTCTCTCTAAGGCTTTAAGTCAAGAGGCTAAACAACATCATCGCAGCAGGCTAAAAGAAGATCCAACAGCAATTAGGAACCTACCGCCAGTGCCAATCCCGAAAAGTCATCAAAACACAGATAAGGAAGGACATAGAAGGAAGAAACACAAATTAAAACACACTGCACAAACACACAAGGCAAACACATATGTATGGGTACACCGGGAGAAATGACCAATCAAAAAGACCAAGCTCTTCCATCACGAATGTTATGACTGATGACAATTGACAAATCCTGTTTTGGATTCGTTCTTGAGAATATCCTTCTTACTAATATTGGAGACTTTCACGCCATCGATTTATATTTGAATAGCTAATGAAAAAACTTAGAACTTAGCCCACATTCTAGGACCAACAACAGGGCCACAGTGTTGCCACGTGCAGGGGATTGTGAGGGGCATGTGATCTTTATACCAGTTTCGTAGCAGGATCCTGACAATTTTGGACTAGACAAGTTTAAATTAGCTAATTAAAATAAATTATAGGTAGTTAAATTATAGCCAATTATAGGAAATCTGCATACAGATACAATCCACCGACAAATAAGTTACACAGTGCGACATCTCCTGAACCACGAAAAGCTGAACTGAACATTGTTTAACTTCCTGATGATCTCTCTGTGATTTCCTACAATCACAGGATCGCACCAGTTAGGGATCAGATTTAGGAATGTCGGAAAGGCACTTAACTCTCTGACCTGATGGATTTTTATTTTCTTTAACACCTCCTTGCTTAAACAGTCACAAACTCCCCAAAATCCTAAATTCCTGTCCAAATTTTGAAAAGCCTTGAATTCTCCAAATCCTATATTCCAAAATCCCTTAATCATTTCAACATCTTGTGTTCCATGGATATTATATTCTCAGAGTCCTAACATGTTTAAACCAGTATTCCAATTCCTGTACAGTAGTTTCCTTGGCAAATACAGCTTTAATTAAATCACATTAGTGCTAATGAAGTAAGTGCCCACATTTTATTTTAGTGTGTGTGAGTGGGTGTGTGTGTGCATGCGTGTGAGAATTTCAAAGTGTGTGTCTTCAATTGCGGATCTGAAATAAAGTGATTCCGGCCTCCCAACTCCTTACACAGCAAATCGAGGCGACTTTGTCAATGATTCATTTAAAAGTGTGTCGTTGTGTGTGTTACGTGTCAATTAGTATGCAAAGCGAGGTCAGAGTGCTGCTGTTACAATTTGCACTATAATTTGTGGGCGCGTTGTTAAAAAAGAGGGCGAGCCTTGCCATTGCTTTCGCTCCCCAGCACTAATTAGCTACTGTCATTTCTCCGGGTAGATCCCACTTCATAGTATAGCAATAATAATAATAATAATAATAATAATAATAATATGCATCACTATAACAATGAAATAAGAAAAAACAAACAAAAGAATGTACAGAACATAAATATATACGTTTATATGTTTAGCTAACAGAAAACAGGCTCGTTACACTTTTGTACCATTTACCATGCCAGGTTGTTCAATCCTGTAAATAAAGTCAGCAGTCAAGCAACAGCATTAACTGACATTTTTCTTTTATCACTGCATTTCTGAGAGCATAATAAATATTATCACTTTTAGTCGAATAGCATTAAAATGCAAGTCAATAACAGAAAACACTAGAATGATTTCAGCATCAGTGTCTTCATGCATTCTCCACTGATTAGAACAAGGCAGAGCCGGATTCAGAGTGGTTCTAAAGTGTGTTTACCTCCGTCTTGGCTCCGTCTATCACATCTTTCATGTTGATGGCATTCTTGCCCTTGTCCTTGCCCTTTTTCTTGTTCTTCTTCTTGAATATCCACTTTTTGCAGATGCAGAAGCAGCAGGACATAACAAGAACCACAGCCACAAACGCAATAGCCACAATGGCCCATGATGGCACTGCAAGGAAAAAACAAACACATAATATCTAGGGTTAGTACAGATTTAGGGAGTGTCTGTGTTCTCAGTCCATAAGAATCTTAGAGACCTGGTACCCAGCTAGAACATTTGCAGGCTCTTGTTCACAAGATTCCATGACTCTAGATTTCTCTGTTTCTCTAGGTCATGTTTTCTTCAAGTTCCAATATACACAGGGTTCAATGTTCACATGTTCCTGTGTAAATACTGTAGTACACTAGGTTCTCAGAGTTCTATAATAATTCTATTCCTCCCTACATTGCTAGGGTGGTTAAGATTAGAAGGTCCTATATTTCAAGCAGAGAGAAATGACCAACCCTCTAAGATCAATGGACTACAGCAGAGGAACCTGGCAGGGTGGCTTAACAGCTAAGCTCTGGATCACTGAACCAAATGGTTAGTGGTTCAGAAGCATGGCTAAGCTGCTGCTGTTAGATCCCTGAGAAGGCTCTCATCCCTCTTAGGTTCCTATGTACCCAGGACACTGGTTTCTGTCCTGATTACACTGGTCCTATGTTCCCAGGGTCGTTCCCAGGGCTCTCAGGATCCTGGTGCCACATTCTGATGTCCAGAATCCTATTGTTCTCAATACTAATGATTCTGTTCTTAGCCTTATAGTCCTCTGCTCTTAAACATTTTAACCCATGGCAGGGGTATCAAACTGGATCCATCAAACTGGACCCAATATATATTGATTCCACCAGTTTATTTAGTTGTTATTTTATTTACTTACTTTCAGTAGACTATCACCTCTGCTTGGTTTAAATGAAAGCCTGCATCCATACTGGCCCTTTTTGGATTCTGTTCTAAAGTGTTAAAGTAAAAGTACCTCCACATGCATTAACAGTACATGACTATCGAAATGGCCAGTGTAATGAAGTACTCTGCATGTTTTGGGGGTTTACTCAAGAGTCCTTGAGGTCCTTACTCATGAGGATGAGTCACATAAACTCCACTAACATGAGTGTTTCAGTTTAGCAGCTAGCAAAGTGAACCTGATCCAAAATGGCTGCCATGAGAAATTGCCTGGCTGTTTTTAAATAAGGTTTCTCTTTGGACTAATAAACATTGCTGTACATACGAGGATGAGTAGCTTAATGTCCAATAAATTAGCATTTGCTTTGTGCAACTAACACCGGAGCCTGAGCCAGAGTGGTTTATGTTGGTTCCTTCCTTGGTTGCATTATTTGCTTGCGTACTCGGGTTTCTTTGGAATAGTTTTGGAATAGTTTAGTTTTTTTTATTACGCAGATGGCTGGCATTATAAATTTTGTAAGCAGTATACTGAAACCACTCTGCTTTATTTTCTTGAAGAGCATTTTCCCCGAGCGGCATTATTGGTGCTTTGTAATGCCGCATCGTTACGGACTCCTAGAGGAAGCGGTGTTCCGTCTGGCTCTAACAGCACTTTGATCAATAAAAAGAGAAGACGTTGCTGTCTAGACTGGGGCCCGCTTAATGATCTCAACAGGAACAGAGATGTTTAAACACTCGAGCGAGTGCCCCTGGCCAATTTAGTGAGAATAACAAATGCTGGCGTTCTGCCTCGGCCAGAAAGAACCTTTTCAGGATCGTGACACTATTGTGCCAATCACCAACAGCTAGCAGCTTAGAGTTTATTTAATCAGTGGCTGAGATGTTGGTCCTAAATGAGTCTTTCCTCTTGAGATAAGGAAAATCTGAAAATGTCATTCAGGCAAGATTGAAGCCTAGGCTGAAAGAGAAAGTTTTTCCACACCCCTCATCAGTGTCTAACAATAGAACCGTCGACTCCAGACAGGAAGTAAACATTTTTTTTTTAGAGTCTTTCTTTGATTAAATGCAGCTTACAGCTTTAGCTGGTGCTGACAGGCGAAGACACGCTGCTGTCCTCCTCTGCACAGAGACAGGGCTAACAGCCTCCTGCCAAAAGTCTGAGCTAAAACCGGCAGCCATGTTACATGGCCCAACATGCTGGAGACACTCGAGACACACCTCCTCATGCGCTGGAATTAATCAAGGCTCTCTTTCTGTATAAGAAAATCCTTTTAGAGAAGTGTACAGTAATTACACCATCTGCTTTTGGAACACCGAGCACCTAACCATCGAGGTGTCAGCTTCACACAAAGATGAGTGCACCAAGTACAGCTTCCTGTGAACAAACATGGCAAATGTCGCGTCTTTTTACTTTGTACCTGATGCACAATAAAGTGAGGAATGGAACGTGAAGAATCTGTGAAGAATTGTATACGTACTCAAAGACACACTATTTAAATGAACAACACTTGATGTGTGTTGCTATAAAGGTATACAGTATATAATACTAAATAGAGTGATGGGGTTGTGTGAACGAGTGCGCTACTGTCAGAGCTGCTCTTGTAGAAAATGAATCCGGATGCAGAATTCTGCATAATAAAACCATATAAATCACCGTGACCTAGCAGCATCGGACGTGATGGAATAGCCTGAGAAAGTTTTTCTGCTCCAATTTTAGACCTTTGATATATATTTTTGTCGTCAAGAAAATAAGTCAGTGTTGTCTCTGCGGGATGAGCTTCGCTCAGACAGCTCCTGCAAAGAGGTGGGGAAAAAACAGAAGAAAAATCAATGGGCTGTTGACAAAATCGATGCGTGCTCTCCTGCGAGGAAAACAGTGAGCGATGGTCTGAAGTAACGTCACAGAGCCTGGGTCCCAGCATCAAGCCCGTGATGGATGAGGGAAGAGGCAGCGCCGGGGCACTCGGTCTGTTCTCCTGCCGCTGATGGGGTTCATAACATTCAAATAGATTTAATACGAGAGCTGATGAGGAAATTCAGACAGAACAGAAAAATATTTAGGTGAGAGGAAAATCTGTCTTAAAAACTGATTTTGTGAGTTAGAAACTGTCAATCCTGAATCAGTTCTCTAAGGGAATTAAAAAATATATAATATATTTTAAAGATAATCGGTTTCTGTACCACTGACGATAAACTGGTTTTATATTTCAGTTCATAAATTTTATTATTATTATTATTATTATTACTTTTAAAGTGTAGCTTACTGTTTGTCTCCACTTTTTAGGTTTTTCTTGTGCTTGCTTACTTTTTATTTCATCTGCTAGGTTTTTTGTTCTTTAGTGGCTGCTGTTGGCTAAGTCCTATTTTTTATTTAATTTAGATTTTTTTGTTCGAAGTTCTTCTTCTTCTTTGTCTTTCGGCTGTTCCCTTTCAGGGGTCGCCACAGCGAATCATTTGCCTCCATCTAACCCTATCCTCTGCATCCTCTTCTCTCACACCAACTAACTTCATGTCCTCTCTCACTGCATCCATTAATCTGGATTAATCTCTTTGGTCTTCCTCTAGACCTCCTGCCTGGCAGTTCCAACCTCAGCATCCTTCTACCGATATATTCACAATCTCTCCTCTAAACATGTCCAAACCACTTCAATCTGGCCTCTCTGACTTTATCTCCAAAACATCTAACATGGGTTGTCCCTCTGATGAAAAGAGTTCTGCAGTCATCCACTTTGATTGTCTTCCATGGTCTTTCAGGCTTTTTGCTGTTGCTGTGTTCACCAGGTAATTCCTGCCAGACTGTTGTATTGGCCACTCCCAGGGTTTTTGCTACATCACTGTGTTTATTTTGTTTGTTTTTTTTCAGCCTAATGACGGCCTCCTTCACTTGCATAGACACCTCTTTGGACCTCATGTCAAGTGAATAGCTACCAAATGCAAATGTAACACTCAAAACCTCCTAAAGGCCTTTTATCTGGTTGATTAGTAATGGAGTGATGAAGCCACACCTGGCCATGCAACTGCTTGGCAGGCATTTGTTCCATTATTTATGAGCCCCCCCAAATGAAAATGTGTGTGGATGAAAATGGCTGTTATTCCTAAATGATTACTGTTGTGTTTTGTTAACCCTCCTGAGTTAAATCTGAAGGTCTTGACTAATGTGTACAGAGAACAAATTCCAAAATAAATTATGTTTGTTAGAACATTTTTGGACCTGACTGTACTGTAGATTGCAATGCTCATTGGAAGTTAGGCTTCCTGCTTGGATAGCTTGTCTTTCTACAAAGTAAGTTTGCAACATGTGATCACAAAGTGAGTTTGTTTACAGCTCAGTTTTTTTTAATCTTCATCCAAAAGAGCATTTGAGATTAAAGAACCGAATAAGCACGTTGTTAAAAACAGCAGGCTGAGAACAGGGTTATAATCAGTTTTATTTAGAATTACTAGAAAGATCAAGTATCGTAAATAACTTTTTCTAATTTGAAACCAGAAGTTAAGTGGGAAAGAAAAACAAGCAGCAGGGTTATGTCCGTCATGTCCGTCCCTAGATTTAAAAAAAGAGGCCGAATCACATACCCGTCGCTCTAACAGCTGGAAATCAGGAGCCGTTCTGAATGTCACTCCTGTCAATCAGCAGATTTCCTTGGAGAAGCAATTCCTCAGTCCATAATTACCCATCTGTCCCTCTGATTCATGGCTCTCACCTCCTTCTCTCTCTCTTTCTCTCACCACCGACCCACCATCACACATCTGCCCCCCACGTTCACCACCGCTCGCCCGTAATCACCAGAACCTCAGGAATTTTACTCCCACAATGACAGACTCTACATCTCACATTCTCCACTGCTTAACACTCAGAGACAAATAAATAAAGATTAAATACAGATTACATTTCTGAGCTTTTGTCTGTTTTTGTTATCTGACTAGTCTAAAAATCTAGCATGTTGAACAGTTGGTGTTTTGTGTAATTATCTATGCAGCCGCCAGGGTTCTTACTAGATCCAGAAAATATGATCATATAACCCCAATATTATCATCCCTGCACTGGCTACCTGTTCAGTTTAGAATTAATTACAAAATAGAATTACATAAGGCCTTAAATGGTTTAGCTCCCACATGCCTAACCAGTCTTCTGAAATGCTATAATCCACCACGTTCCTTAAGATCACAAAACTCTGGACTTCTTGTAATTCCCAGAATTTCAAAATCTACAAAAGGGCGCAGGGCATTTTCATATTTGGTTCCAAAACTTTGGAATAGCCTTCCAGACAGTGTTCGGGGAGCAGACACGGTTTCCCAATTCAAAAGTAGACTCAAGACGCATTTCTTTAATCTGGCATACGCGTAACTCATCCCATAACTTCATACTTCAGTACACCTATCCTGAATGGCAACTACGCTAATTCTCTCCATCTGTTCTGTACTTTTCTACCCATCCCGAGGCATCTGGAGATTGTACCAGCTTCAGTAGACAAAGGCCAACCCTGCGAGGATCCTAAGGCACCCAGAGAAGGACCAGCTCCAGCTGAATTCTGCCTTATTATGGCTGGAGCTACACATCCTGCTCCTGTGCTCCCAGTGATGCAGACCCCATCTGCCCTCTGCACCTACTGACTCATCCCTATGCTGAAGTGGACTTCATGTTAATTTAAAGAATCTCTGTTATATTGTACTGTACTTTCAGCTGCATAACACACATGGTGTTATATCATCTCTATCTGTTATCACCCAGATGAGGATGGGTTCCCTGTTGAGTCTGGTTCCTCTCAAGGTTTCTTCCTATTGCCATCTCAGGGAGTTTTTCCTTGCCACTGTTGCCGTTACCCTTGGCTTGCTCATCAGAGAAATTTCATTCATTCACCTCATTATTATCTAGACACATTATTCTCACACATACACAATTTATTATTATTTTATATATTACTGTTTGAATCTGTGTGAGCTACAAACAGCTACAAACAGCGTATTTAAATTTGCTGAATTTATTCTCTTTCACACCTAAATTCACTTGGAGAGCAGGGAGAGAGAGAGACCTTCAGTGAAACACGCTCAGACTCAAGTGGGGTTCTCATGCTTCTGAAGAACCTCAACCAGGATAAACCCCACACTCACAGAGGATCAGCGCATCAGGGTGCGAGATGATGCTCCAGTTAGCTTATAATTGGTTGTTGGTTATGGTTGAAATGAATAACAGCAAAGGGTTTGAAATTCCAACCAGATGTTTACAGTTAGCACTTCCATCTCAGGAGCCTGGCTGCACTGTGAACAAACCGCCAACCACATGATAACTGCTCTGTCGTACTCTAATTCCAGTGATGGACAAGGTCGAAAGGTGCCAATACTTTGTGATAAGGAAAAAAAAAACAAAGCCTACATTTAAACGTCCTGAATTAGACACTTAAAATCAGGTAGTGCAAGAAGATAAAGATAAAGACCGGGAATGAGAACAATGTGGTTAATTTGAGGGAAAAAAAGGAAAAAGAAAAGAAAAACAACAAATGCTATATGACTCACACCTTTCTAATAGAAGACGGAATCGTATTTGGAATGATTGCACTGGTGTGATGAGTTGATGAGAACATTTAAAATGTAGTTTTTTCCAATTATCCAAATTGCTTCATTCTGTTTTGATTATATTTGCTGCCGAAGGAAATTAAATTGTTTTAACACTTTGCCCATTAAGACGATTGCTCCATAACTTCTCCAGCGAAATAGTTTGCATTGTAGAGCCGTAAAAATTCAGAGTATCTCCTTCATCACAACCGTGTCACTCATAAAGACACTTTTGTCCTTCTTAATTAAAAGCGCCCGAGTCCCTGAAAGCTACTGAAGCGTTTGCTAATTAACTCCATTGTGCGAGTGTGTGTTCTCCCGAGAGAGCACTACGCAAGCATGTGCTTCCATCTGAAACGTCGCTTATCTCTTGTTCGACCACACACACTCTTATACACACATACACACTCTCACAGTGGGGATGCATAGATGTGTTTCACAGCTGGAGTCGCATCCTTGGCTGACTTGAAGCGTCTCACTAAAACATTTTCCTGCTGCGTCCCAAATAACTCTCCACTCGTGTCCTCAAGGACACACACACACACACACCCAGAAATCATTCTCCATGAACAGTGTGGTATTCTGATTTATCTCGTTTCTCTTATCGAATGTGACAGCCGAACAAAAGAAAACGATCCTGCCTTTTCTCAGATTGGACATCTGCCTGATAAGAGTTTATGATGTTTTTAGACAAATATAATGCTGGCGATTTGATGTAAAGTCCATTAATTCCATTGCTGTAAGATTTTGTTTTGTGAAGGGTTGGGGAAAAAAATCCTAAAAGATGGGATCTGCTGCTTGAAAGAAAGAAAATAAAGGCGAAGAAGAAATCAGCCAGGCGGCGTAAAATGATCCGGCGGAGTAATGTGCCTCAACTCGGGCTAATTTGTTGTGACAGATTGTTGTTGGTCAATTAACCCTGGCACAACGACATGTTATACAACATGCTGAGATGAACAGAGAGAAAGAGCGAGAGAGAGAGACAGGTAACCTGTCTGCCCTCCTCAAATGCTCTTCAATAAGAAAAAGAGTGGCTTAAGCCTTAAAATGGCAAGCTGTGGTAAGTTTTTGGAAATAGTGTGAGGTTTTATAATGAGACTCAAGTAAACAAAGTGATTTCAGATATCTGAGGGCCGAAGGTAATGATGTAGATCTACTTTGCACACATTTACATTCAGAGCTACTTTATTATTTTATGATCAATAATCCATGTATTTTATGGAAATGGTGTTTTGTTGAGTAGGTGAGGATTTAGACAGCAGGCTGCAGGATCCCTTAAAGCATTAAGACATTCTCCATCAAACTGCATTAAACACCACAATTCACCATCAGACTCCCATTAAACACCACCTTTCTCAATTAAACACCATTAGATACCACCATTACCCATCAAACCAAATTAAACACTCCCATTTACCATCAAACCATATAAAAATCATTATTAACCTCAAACCCCAATAAACACCATCATTTACCATCAAACCCCATTAAACACCACCATTGTCCATCAAACCCCATTAAACATCACCATTTACCATTTAATCCCATTTAACACCACCATTCCATATCAAACACCAATATTACCCAGCAAATCACATTAAACACAATCCTTCCCCATCAAACCTCATGAAACACCAACATACCCCAGTAAAAGCCCCATAAAAACCATCATTCTCCATTAAGCACCGAAATTCCCCAACACACGCCATAAAACATCCCCTATTCCCCATCACACCCGATTAAAAACTAACCTTACTCATTAAACCTCATTAAATTCCAACAAAGATACCATCAAACCCCATGAAACACCAACATTCAATTAGCGTTCAATCAAAATACAAACATGGCATTTGAATTTGAACACCAACATTCCCCATCAACAGATTCTCTGTAAAACAACATTAAATACCACCATTCTAAACAAACTCTATTAAACAACAACATTGCCTACCAAACCCCATTACACCCCAATAGATTCACTCAAAACCCCAATACCACTCACATTCAAAATCAAACCCCATTAAACATGGTTAAACACCACCATTCCATATCATTCCCCATTAAACATCAACATTCCCCATTAAATGCCATAAAACACCAGCATTTCCTAGTTTCATTGAGAAGGGTGCTTGTTGGAGAGCTTCAGTGTTTGATAGAAAAAGGCGGTGCTTAAGGTAGAATGTTGGTGTTTGTTTGGAGAATGCTGGACTTTGATGAAGAATTTATTTTGTGAGATGAATAATGATTGTGTTTGATCTTAAATGTTGGTGTTTAATGGTGAATGCTGGTGTTTGATCTTGAATGCTGCAGAAGAGTTTTATGGAGAATTTGGGTATTTGTGGGTTGGTGTTTCCTGGGAAGTGTTTGATTATAAACTTTGATACCAAATGATGAATGTCACTCACTCACTCACTCATTCACTTCTCACTCACTCACTCACTCATTCACTCCTCACTCACTCACTCACTGATTATCTATACCACTTTATCCTGTATTCAGGGTCTTGGAGGCCTGAAGCCTATCCCAGGACACTTAGGGCATCAGGCCGGGTACACCCTGGACAAGGTATTGTGAATGTCATTGTCAACTTAATAAAATTTAATGTTATAAAACTAAATGTTATTGCCTTATGGCATTTGATTTGCTATTTTGGCTTTCAATGTTTTAATTGGTGTGTAATAGAGAATACTAGTGTTTAATTCACAATGTAACTCTAATTACCAAGAAACAAACAAGATGAATTCAATAGCAGCTTTAAAAGAAATGCAGTTATTACAGAGGTATTTTCTCCACTGTTATGCTTTATTTATAATTGCAAAACTGCCATATAAGTAACTACATTTTTAGACAAGAGGCAGTTAGAAGCCTGTCATATTCATCTCACTCTGCTGTAAATACTCAGTCTTCAACACTGCGTGAAATTAAACAAGCATGAAATTGACACAAATTGAAGCTTTACTGAAGAAAAAAAAACTAGCACAAGATAGTGACGGGTCGGACGGACAGCAGTGCTCACTGTCTCGCTTTTTTGTCTTTATTATTTAAGATAATTGTGGTCAAGTGTGTAATAACGACTCAGGCCGGAGAGGTTAATGAGTATTCGCTGCAGGGTCTTTGGGCTCAATCAGGAATTATGGGAGAGTTAGTTAACAGTTATAATTAAATTTATTAACGTTAAATGACTGATAAATACCATCAAACCTCATCAAACACTTAGATTCAACATTAATTACCATCAGATTGCCCTGTATTTTTGCCTTTTTGGCTAAATTTACTGTACTTCGAGCAAATGAGATTTATAAATACCACATCACATAAACCCTGCACTGGTGTTTCCAGAAATCTATACACTGTTATGTTGATATTTCAGACTAAGTAGCATGGCACAGTCACTCTTTAACAGGGCAATCTAATCTGAACATTAATTAGCATGTTAGTGTTTACTGAATGTTGGTATTTAATGCTGTTGTATTATACTGTATATTACTCTACAGTATATTAATGAATAAAACCAACAGACACCAACTTTCTAAATGTTATAATGAATTATAATGTCAGTCAATCTTAACTTATTTCTGTTAAAATGATCTGGATTATTTTTTTTTCCTAACTGCATTGTAAATGCTTACATGACTGCACGAAGCATATAATTGGCCAAGAAAATTCTAGAAACCTTTAAATTTAAATATGTCACTTAATTAATGAATATGCAGCAGAGTTCTAAAGCATCTAAGGCAGTAAACATTAGCAACCCCATTAAACACCAACATACTGTACATCTTTAAACCACATTAAACACAAACACTCCCTATCAAACCCCATTAAACACCAACATAGTCAATTTAACCCCATTAAACACCAACAGTCCCCCATTAGACCACATTAAACACCACAAATGCCAAACAAACTTAATAAAACACCAATATATTTAATCAAACCACATTAAACACCAACAGTCCCCCATCAAACCATTAAGCACTACTCCCCAATCAAACCCATTAAACACCACCATTCGCCACCAAACCTCAATAAAAACCAATTCCCTCATCAAAACCATTGAGAACCAATATTCCCTATCAAACCCCATTAAACACCAACATAGTCAATCAAACCCCATTAAATCATTAAACACCATCATTCCACATGGTAAATGTTGGTGACTGATGGTGAATGTTGGTGTTTGATGGTGAATGTTGGTGTTTAATGGTGAATGTTGGTATTTGATAGTAAATGTTGGTCTTTGATGGTGAATGTTGGTGTTTGATGGTAAATGTTGGTCTTTGATGGTGAATATTGGTGTTTAAAGGTTATTGTTGGTGTTTGATGGTGAATGTTGGTGTCTGATGGTGAATGTTGGTCTTTGATGGTGAATGTTGGTGTTCGATGGTAAATGTTGATCTTTGATTGCGAATATTGGTGTTTAAAGGTAAATGTTGGTGTTTGATGGTGAATGTTGGTGTTTGATAGTGAATGTTGGTGTTTGATGGTAAATGTTGATCTTTGATGGTGAATATTGGTGTTTAAAGGTGAATGTGCTTAGGGAACACAATGATATGATATGTAAAGCGGTTATCCTGCAGTACTGGTGTATCATCACACAGCCACTCTGTCCATCTACACAACACTGAAACTCTGTATGGAATTGTTTTCCTCTGACCATATCAAACATGTCGATAATTCCATCATTTCTCTCATGTGGAATCTGATATTGTGTTAAACGTGAAAACACACACACACACACACACACACACACACACACACACACTGGTTAAACACACTGAACGTGACTGCGAGCCTGCAAACTAAATCTCAGTCCATTAGAAATGATCGATCTTTGTGCGAGTCAGTGGAGGTGAACGTTCTGAATCTGACTGATGACTCTAAGGAAGGGATCTCTGGAAGGCTGCTGTTTGCCAACTTCATTTAAAAAATGTTCAAAACATTTAAGAAAAAGATTAAACACAAAGGGACCGAGGTTTGAAAAGAAAACTTGTGTGGCCCTTTTATGTCTTTATCCTAATGTGTATATCTAAAAGAAAAGGTAAAATAGTGGGTGGAGTCAATTAAACATTTATTTATCTCATAGTTTGTTTGTGTGTGTGTGTGTGTGTGTGTGTGTGTGTGTGTGTGTGTGTGTGTGACGACGTGGCTAAAGGGCAGGTATTAAATCTGTAGGTCTAAGTTCTAGGACTCAAAGACATATAAAACAAGTCTTTAATAAGTTTTTTAATGATAACACTCTTTTGAAATAACTCGTCACGGTAATCAGGAACAATGAAAACTTTCAAAACCCTCATTTACATAATCTCTCCTTTTCCTATTTTGCATGTACATTATTTCCATGGTTATTATCGAC